>NC_083565.1:36492371-36799476 GCF_019925205.1 Metopolophium dirhodum | reverse complement strand
TTATATTACATTTTAAAATCTTAGATTTAAAAAGAAAATTTTTTATGAATTTCTAACTCAAAATAATTTGCAAATTTTCGTGATTTTTCCGTATTTTTTCAAGATTTGAACTTTAAACGTGTATAAAAAAAAACTGTGACTAAGGATTTTTAATTTTTTTCATCTGCCTTTGAAACAATAACCTAGGAGCCTTCTATTAAATTTTCAAGCTTTTTTACCCAACAAATAAAATTTTATTGATATTTATAGAAAAAAAATTTAAAAAAACTGAAAACTGACAATGTCCGTAAACAGTTCAAAAAAAGTCAAATTATTTTCAAAAATGTATTGTGTATAGAAAATGCAAATATAAACAACCAGTGAAAATTTCATGCATCTACGGTCATTTGTTTTAGAGTTACACCAATAACCAAAATCGATTTTGTTAAAAATCGATTTTGCGTAAAAATTCCCGTTTTTCCTTAATTTTTCTTTTGTTTTTCACATCGCTTTTGAAAACTACTGGGAAATTAAAATTTTGACCTCCCCAATGCACCAACGATATTCACTTTCCCATCGAACAAGATACTGAAGTCGAAAATCGAAGCATTATTTCGACTACTTATCGTGTACACAGACACAAAAATAAAAAAAAAAATAAAAAAAAAAATAAAAAAAAAAAATAAAAAAAAAATAAAAAAAAAAACACACATCATTGTAAAATCAATACATTCATCGTTTCACTCAGAATCTAAAATAGATTCAGAATTTATTGTTTTCGTAAATGGGCAAATGCGATAATGGTCATTACTCATTAATCTCAAATGTTGCCACCGCAACATAAAAACCGTATAGAATATAGGACATCAGTCACGGGGGAACAGCTAAATACACACACACACACACTCACATATCATTATTTGTATTGTTTTATTATTAGGTATTATCATTGAATGTGTCTTGTTAGTTATAATTATAATATGTAGATAAAGCCAGAGCATTATCGTACGCCGCCTCGTCGGCTGCCGAATAATATTTTAACACGGCCGCCGTGGTTTTTGTCTCACACCGTATGTTGTCGCGGCCGTATCAATGTATGTCATAATAATTTATAAAGTGTTTATTTACTCAAATAGTGAAATATATTATTGTTTTTATAATTGTGAGCGACACAATGTTAGAAAGGTGAATATATATAATTTATTTCGATTGGCCATAAGGGATGGTCATTTTTTATTATTATTATATTTTTTATACATTTGTGTTACGGTGAATTTGATTATATATTTTGTACTGCTATTATTTAGAATTATGTATTATACAGCTACTTACCTAGCAGAAACCGTGTTACTATTTTTTATTACCTATTTGTTTTATTGTATACACACCTAAACACATACACATATTCATACACAAATACACATAATTACACAACACGCACTACATAGCCGACAATCATTGCTAGGCAATCCCGACCACAACTGTTCGAGCTATTACACCATTACACACCCAGCTTGTTCTCCATATTTCTAGGACTTATGTGTTAATAGTGTAAAGACCCTAAGTTAGTGTCCGGGCGTCCGTATTATTATTTTACGCTCCCGGCCAGCACAATACTAGTTGTTTATTAAATATTAATTTATTATATTACTTTTACATAACCCTAAAAATAAAACAATAGTTACATTTGTATTAGTCAATCTTGTCTAATTACGATTTAATAATTTTCTTTTTATTAATTATATATACCTATATTTGTTTTTGTATCTATTTAATCATTAAAATTAACCTATATATTTTTTACTAAAACAATATTATTGTCAAACTGTGAAACTATATTTTATGAAGGCTGTACAGTGTACACATAGGCTATAATATTATACATGATTTTATTTATATTAACTTATATACATTTAACATAAAATAGTTGTTAAAAATGTATATTTAGACAAAAAATAGGAAAATCAATATTTTTAACCATGTCAATATTAATACAATTATATTGCGAGTCCTAAGTCTGAAAAATGGGAAGGAAAATATTGATTTTTGCAAAAAAACTCTTAGACGTTATTTACGTGTGAATAAAACATATTTAGATATAGATATGCATATACAAAAATATGCCCAGGCCGCAGTTTGCTTAAAAAATTTAAAATAGGCCGCAATTTACATTGAACAGGGTCATTAACCTCCTGTACGCACCGTATCTTCCGTATTTCTCCACATTATTCCTTACAAGATATTCTAACACGTACATATACCTACCCTTTTAATTCTTACTATAACATTTTACATTCTTATTCTTTCCGTATTTTTATTCTACTTTATTTCTACACCAGCGTTTCTTAAACTTTTTTTTATCCGTGGAACCCTTGTTTATGTCCACTTTTATTATGGAACCCCTATTTTTTGTTAGCGTTTTAAATTGTTTTATTTAGCTTTCAACAATAAGTTATTACATCATGATAATAAGAACCTCTACTTTGTTTCAATAGTCATTTTTAGTGTCATTGTATGTAAGAGTTATTTATAATAAAAATTATAATAATTTCATGAAATAATAATGTGTATAGGTACTGTATATGATCCAAAAAATTGTTAAAAATTAAAATAAAAAAATAATGTCTATACCGAATTAAATCCAAAAAAAATTTAAATATAAAAATAAAAAATAATAATTTTATATTCCTAATAATTTCAATTACAAAAACATGACTTTTAAATTGTAATTTTAAAGAGAATATCGTGGAACACAGTTTAAAAAACGCTGTATTACACAATTAAAATGTAATAAATAGGTAGTGTACATTTTGTTTTTCTCTATGGTTATAACAACATAACAATATTTAGTTTAAGTTTTTAAAATATGAGTTCTAAAAGAATTTACAAATAATTGCTAAAAATATCAACAGATTAAAAAGTTCTGATACAATTAATATACAAATCATAATATATCAATAAATAATTACATACGTTGTACATTAGCTCTATTTGAAGTCACTGGTATAACCCAAATGGCTACACTTAAAATTGTAAACGTTATTAAACTATTCTTAAAAAAAATCATTTTGATTTAATATAAAAAAATAATGTAAGTGTTGAACGATAAATAAAATAAAATAACGTGTCTCGATTTCTTTTATAAGTTAACTACTCCTAATATAGCTCCTCAGCACAAAATAAACAATATTCAAAAAATGTTGTCTATTTATTTAACACACACGAGAATAATATTATATTACATTCGTTGCACAATGTTTCACATGATTATAATTTTTTTTTTATCACCTGATAAAATAATGTGTATCTAACATACAATTCAACCTACATGTTAGGCCATATTCAATAACGATATTACATCTGTTGAAAAGCTGAAAGCACCTGCCACATACTGTTTATTGTTACCAGACATCGCATTTGAAGAATATTCAAAGTCCAACATTCGAGTATCTACAGACTAAAGATTATTCGTATTTCAATAGGCCACATATGTTTAAAATTCGTAGAGCCACTGTGGCGTGCATAATTTGTATACTAATTATTTACTCAGGTGATATATTAGCAGTCTTGAAAAAAATATTTTTGGTAAAGTATTTAGATACGTATACTAGTATTCGATTAAAAATGTATTTAACGAATACTCAAATTATAGGTATACCATATTATAATATATTTTACGTATATCAATATTAGTATACCTATTATGTTAGGTACCTACTACTTAAAATTTTAACCATTTAAAGAATACTATAACGCATTTCTAATGATTTCATGGTAAACTTACGTCAACATATTTCAATATTTAATTCATACATTTTTCAATTAATATTTAAATAATTAAATAACAAAATAATTAATAAAAAATGGTGATTACTATTAATATGGAACTATTAAAAGTATACTATTAGTATACTAATAGCTACTACTAAGTAACTATTTTAAAATTATTAGATTTCATTTTAATTACAAACATTGTTAATTACCATACAAAATATTTTCTGCTTTATAAATTTATTGAATAAATTAAATAAATGATAATACAGTTGATTGGATATAAAATTATACCATATTGTGTAGATGAAGTCATGTATTTACAGTTATTCGTTTTAGAATTATAAAAATATAAAAATCGTTTAATGAGACATTTTTATTTTATGCACGAATATCCGTCAAAATTCGACAAATATTAACATCAGATGCATGTAAAAAAATATTTGTAAATTCAATATTCTTATGTCAATCCTACAGCCACACCCGCAGTTACTGTTTTCACAACCCAAGATGTGTCCGGTGTGGACAAAACCACGAATCGACTCAATGTCAAAAAGACCGTTCCGAACCAGCAAAATGCGCGTTATGCGGTGGTTCCCACCCGGCAAATTATAGAGGCTGCCAAACACACAAGGACTTACTAAAGCATAGAAAATTTCACCTTACCCCCTCGCAAAGAAGTAAAAATAAATTTCCTCAAACCTCGGTTGAAACTAATACCACTCAAGATAACCACATATCACAAAATTTCCCCCCACTTCCCAATACCCCCAACATCAGCAAACCGTTGGGAAACCATACAAACCACTGGTCCAAAAATGAGGCTCCCGCCGAAAATAACCTAACCAATCAACTTTCTTCTTTCATTAATGAATTAAAATCAATAATCAATTCCATGATTTCACTCCTCACGACCGTCATAGAGAAATTCATTAAGGATGGCTGCTAACCAACGGACCAAACCTATCACCATACTCTTATGGAATGCAAACGGTATACTGAACAATACAAATTAACTACAAATATCGTTAATCGAAAACCAAGTAGACATAGCCATGATCTCCGAAACACATCTCACAAACAACTCAGCTTTCAAAATAGTTGGTTACAACATACTAAGAGCTGACCACCCCGACGGTACTGCCCATGGTGGCTCAGCGCTAATTATATCTAACAAATTAGTGCACACTCCATCTCTACCTTTTACATCACTCGACATGCAAATAACCAACACTTCTTTGATTATCGACTCAGTACCAGTGTCCATTGCCTCTGCATACCTTCCCCCAGGCCGAAAATTCCCGGAAAATGAACTACTACAATATCTATCTACGCTAAATCACACATTCCTACTAGGAGCCGATTTCAATGCCAAACACCATTGTTGGGGCTGCTCAACTATCAACACCCGAGGTCATTCTCTCCAGAATCTTATCAGAACCAAACAAGCCAAAATACATGCACCACGTGCGCCAACTTATTGGCCTTCTCACCTTAACCGCAACCCTGATTTTCTCGACTTTTTCATCTCTAACCTTCCAAATCATCTCCAGACAAAACTAACCAACCTAAATGATCCAGCATCTGACCATACTCCAGTTAAAATGCAAATAAATGCCTCAATCTCATCGCATAACAATAATAATCCTTCCCAAATTATTTGGCCAAAGTTTCGTAGCATCATGACTCAAAACTCACATCTCAACATCAAGCTAAAATCTCATCCAGACATCGACGACGCCATCAAAAATTTTACAGAAACGATACTTAACGCAAAAAATAGTGCCTCTCTTCCAGCTCGCAATTTAAAATCTGATCATCTTATCACACCTGAAATTAGACAACTCATAACTGAAAAACGCAGAGCCCGAAACCGCTGGCAAAACTCTCACTATCCGGTGGACAGGCAAAAATACAATTCCCTTTCTAATAAACTTAAGTCTATCCTCAAGACCCACACAAATGAACTTTATAAATCTCACCTTGCTTCTCTGTCCCCAAATAAGGGCACACTTTGGAAAAAAACCAAATCTCTACTTCAACACAAGGAAACTCTCCCACCACTACTCCGAGAAGACAACTCGCTAGCAGTCGACGATCAAGATAAAGCTGAATTATTAGCCTCTCACCTCGCTGACTCTTTCAAGCTACACTCTTCACTCCCCAGTCTAAATCACATCGACTTAGTTAAAACATCTCTACTCTCTGCGCTACCAATGGCCCTACCAGCTAAACATACAACTCCAGCTGAAGTCTCCAACATCATTAAAAACCTGAAAAACAACAAGTCACCCGGACATGATAAAATCTCAAATAAAATTATCAAAAACCTCCCACCTAAATCAATTATGTGGCTGACTTACATATTCAACGCCCTACTTCGCCTCTCATATTTCCCTTCCACTTGGAAGCATTCCATTATTATAACAATATTGAAACCAGGAAAACCTTCTAACAACCCTACCTCGTACAGACCAATCAGTCTTCTGCCGCCATTTGGCAAAATGTTTGAAAAAATAATTCTAAAAAGGCTAATGCCAATAGCACAAAATGAAAATATCCTGCCTGACATTCAGTTCGGATTCCGTTCCAGTCATTCAACCACCCATCAACTACACCGCGTAACCGATTACATCTCCTCGACACTTGAAACTAAAAAATACTGTTCGGGAGTTTTTCTAGACGTTGCGAAGGCTTTCGACACTGTCTGGCATCAAGGATTACTGTTCAAACTTAAAAAAATATTTCCAGCCCCTTACTATCTACTTCTAAAATCTTACCTTGCAAACAGATCGTTTAAAGTCAGAATTAACACCAAACTATCAACCTGCCATAGTGTTCTAGCAGGCGTCCCTCAAGGCAGCGATATTGCCCCATTTCTTTACATTTTCTATACTGTGGATATTCCAGTTAATCAACTCACTCTCATCGGAACTTACGCAGACGAGACAGCCATACTTGCCTCAAATGCTGACCCTGCCATTGTCAGTCAACAAATCCAAACCCACCTAAGCACTGTTATGTCTTGGTTCAACAAATGGGGGATAAAAATCAACGAAACCAAATCATCACATATCACTTTTTCTCTTAGACCACAAGACTGCCCTCCGATCATTTTGAACAACTCTACTATTCCGCATTGCACCCAAGTTAAATATCTCGATCTTACACTCGACAGAAGACTTACTGGGGGTCCTCATCTCAAGGACAAACGCAAAAAATTAAACAGCAGACTTCACCTACTCAGACCCTTACTAAGATCCAACATCAGCATTCAAAACAAAATTCTCATTTACAAATGTCTCCTCCGTCCAGATGGGAAATCCGGAATCCGCAGTGATCAGTGTCTGCCCGTCGCAGCTCTCGGCCGCCGGTGCTGTCGGCGCCTCCGTCGAGTCCGGCGGTACCGCACTAGCATAGCAAAAACTGTGAACATCCCCGATTATTGTGAAAATTCCTGTTACGATACGACACTGACCTGCTCCACTTCAACAAAAAGCTCCGTCGCCGGCTCGGCACCATCGCCGTCGTCGGGTCTCTACAGTGGAATTAATTCGATTTTTTACCAACGACGAGCCACCTACCTGGTTGATCTTTTTAAACGGCGCTTCACCGGTCTGGTCGACGCTTTCTTTTCTAACGACCGTCCACCTGTCTGGTCGACGCCTTACTAACGACGCTTCACCTACCTGGTCGACGTTCTGACCCTTGATTCGGGTTTTTCTAAGTGAACCACGTGTCCATATTACGCCGTCCAACAACCAGTACCCACTGATCACCAGCATGATGGGCTAAGTAAACCACGAGGGTCCTGACTACGGGCCAGGCTGATCTAGTCAACGTCAGTCGTCACCACAACACAGTCAACCGTCGTAATATGTTATTAATTTTTCCACCCTGTCACCCCTTTTTCATAACATTTTCCCGGTAACCCTGTGAGGGCACACCATGAATAAAATGGAATGCCACCTCCAGTGGGCCGAGAAAAATGTGTCAAAATTATTATAATTGCTATGTGCCAACCCGTATTATATTATTATGATGCCAAAAAACTATTATTATACCTGGCTATTATTATGCCGAAATTGTTATTATTATAATGTCAAAACTTATTACTATTTAACTTATAACCATGTAAAATAAATCCACATGATTACCTAAAACTCCCATATTATTATTTAACATAATCTTTTCCCCTAAATAAATCCTCGGCATTCAGCTTGCCGTTGCGTGTAACAAAGCCTATGAGCTCCACCAACTTGGCCCTCGGGTCATCACGCGGTGCGGCTCATAGGTCACGACGAAAGTGTTCCCCTTTGGTCGTAGGTGGTTTTTGATAGTCTCACAAACTACCAGATTCTCACAACAAATCTATAGAGCCACTGCAGCGTGCAAAATTTGCATACTAGTTATTTACTCAGGTGATGTACCTATTAGACATTTTTAGTTGTAGTTTTTCTTCGCCAGTTGAAAAATTGAACATTTAATACAATTTTTCTTATAACTAGTTACAAGTTTCATATTATTACTTATTCAAATTGAATTAATAACCCTTACTCAAATTGACATTACATAACGTGATTGTAATTTATGCTAATAATAAAAATCTAAAAATGTGAATATAAATAACAGTTTTCGAATAAAATTATGCTAATTTGAAAAATCGTACACGTCCCATAACCAATTTTTACGGAGGTGCTAATGTAACGTTACACTGTCCTGCAGCATCCCTCATGCTTTTTTACAATCGAGTTTTTGACCCCAAATTGGTATACCAACGATTGTTCATTAATTTGTATACATGTTATGTCAAAAGTTCACTTATTGTACATATCTCGGAACCGCAAAATAGTTTTCAATGAGTGATTTTAATGTAGTTAAAAAGAGCTATATTAAGAAATTGCACATACTTATGTGCTGATTATAAATACATTAGTGTATGAGTTTAAATAGAGTTTAGCTAATTCTAGATACATTCTTTATAATATGTTATTTATCTATGCATCTCATATAGATACGCACGGTCATTTGAAACGCATAATGATTTACAAAAAAAATTCCAACAATTAGTATTATAGTTAATAATATAAGATCAAATATAAGCAATAGGTACCGCTAATAACTTACACAATTAAATAGCTATTGTACATATATATAATTATAAAAATATGTGTATAAACTATTAATGTATGTGTTCTTTTTATCGACTTTAAAACAACTTCAACAGAGAAATAGTTGTACATTTTCAAATTTGTCTTCAATAAGATTATTTAAGCAGTGTACGAGTAGCTTATAGAACAACAACATTTATATCCACTCATCCATACTTTAAAAACTTAATACTATACTCATTAAATTTCCTTTTTGATAAACTATTAAGATCACTAAAAAAATATTCTGGTTTTAAAAATTAAATAAGCAATGTAAGATATAGATTGCTTACTTAGTAACAATCAGGGCTTGCAAACGTCTTAATAACGTAGTGATTCTAATGTAACGCAAAACGAAATAATTTAGTAGTTTTAGATTCTGAGCGAAGCGATGAATGTATTGATATTACAATGATGTGTTTTTTTTTTATTTTGTGTCTGTCATCACCTTTTAGAACAGTTTTCTGATAGGAAAGTGAATCTAGTTGGTATCCAGTTTAGACAATTTTTTTAGTTTTTTTTACTATAAATATCAATAATATTTTATCTGTTGAGTAAAAAAGCTTGAAAATTTAATAGAAGGCTCCTGCGTTATTGTTTCAAATGCAGATGAAAAAAATTAAAAATCCTTAGTCACAGTTTTTATTTATAAGCATTTAAAGTTCAAATATTGACAAAATACTGAAAAATCACGAAAATTAGCAAATTATTTTGAGTTGAGTATTCATAAAAATTTTTCTTTTTAAATCTAAGATTTTAAAATGTAATATAAGATTACTCATAAGTTTGTCTACCTTTATCAAAAAAAAATGTCTTAAGAAACTTAAATTAAACTTTTATGAGCGTCTGAAATTTATATTTTTACAACATTTGATATTAAATCGATTTCTCATGTAACAATTTTCTTATTTTATTGTAATTAAAAAACGAATGACTGTAGATACTTTAAAATTTCACTGAATGTTTATATTAGCATTTTCTATACACCGTTAAATGTTTAAAATATTGTTGTGAACCCCTGTATGTATGCTATACACAGTATGAGATATAGTAATAGTATAATATAGAATAGTGTGTAAGCATATTAATATGTGAACAGGCAGAGTCACACGGGCTAAGGGAATTCGCTGTGTTGACAGTTTTGAGCCCGAGCGAGCCCCTACCGTGTCTCGCTGGCTGTATAAGAGTTAGTGTAGTACTGTCAGACCATCGAGCAGAACCTCTGTTAATCTTTTAAGTCTAATTATTTAAATCTAAGTATTCTGTACAACTAAATTTCTTTTAAAATTGATTATATTAATAAAGTATTAGTGATAACTCATACACCACGTATTTCTTATTAACGAACAAACTCGGTTTTGGAGACGTCCATAACATTTTTGGTGGCAGCGGTGGGATTCGTAGATTCCAGTTCGTTAAACAATAAGTTAGTAAATGTCGTGTGATTTCGAGTTAAAGTAAATATATGCTTTTAATATAATTAAGTGAAGAAGAAAATCTGAAGAAGAAAATCTAAAGAAGAAAATCCGAAGAAGAAAATCCGAAGTGTCCAGAAAATCCAAAACATCGAGGTGTACAGGAACTCTAGTGTACAAGACAAGGAGAGGGAACACGCAATAGCGCAGCCCGAACGAATGGTTAGTAGCGCACGCACGCACGCGAACGCCAACCCGTAATACGAGCATCAACGCCGCCGCGTCCGTTTTACGTGTTACCGCTGAAACCGAAGGTCAATATATTGACACAAAAAAAAAACGACTCATAATATATCATAATACAAGCGCCGCCGCCGCCGTGTCGATAGTGCCGCCGAATCAGACGACACTCACTTACGCACGCACGCATCCGCTGTGTGTACTTACGAAACCAAACGTCTGTGCCGCCGCCGTGTGTATAAATATATATGTATTATAATATAGTGCCGACAGAATATAGTCGCCGTAACGTCGTGTTTGTAAACAAATACATAAAATAAAAAAAAAAAATCAGTAAATATAGAAAAAAAAACCATGGCAAGGATCATTGTAACTGCGATACTGTGAGTAAAAATAAACAAATTTATATTTAAAAAAAGAAAAAAAAACTGTAACCGTATCTTGATTAAGTGATAGGTCATCAGTACTGCACTCCGTATTAACTGATAAGAATGTTTTCTTTTTTTTTTTTTTAAATGTATGATTCAGAATCATAAATCCGTAGTATTGTATTAATATAATATTAATATCGTAGTTAACCTTAGCAGTGTTGTATAATTGTATATAAATACACACACTTATGCATGTCAAATTAGCAATTTATTAAGTATCAGTCAAGTAGCTAAGTAGTTAATGAGTGGAAAAGTGGAAAACGATTTGGATAGGTCAACCCCGAATTTAGATAACGATTCGAGTAATCCAATAGTACCGCCAAGTCCTACCCCTCGTGTAAGTTTACCAAACCAATTCAATTATCAAATCCAGAATATTAAGTATCAGTCAAGTAGCTAAGTAGTTAATGAGTGGAAAAAAGGAAAACGATTTGGATAGGTAAACCCCGAATTTAGATAACGATTCGAGTAATCCAATAGTACCGCCAAGTCCTACCCCTCGTGTAAGTTTACCAATTCAATTCTCAAATCCAGAAAATCCGACATCCGAACGTTCTATTGGGAATATCAGTACTGATAACATCTTCATCAGAACTGGCGTACTAATAGACCATAATTCAGAGTTAATACATAACGTCTCAGTAACTTTGGGGGAAGTAGATACCGTTTTGGGGGAAACAGAATATCGACTCAACCTTAATATCCTAGACCAGTCCATTAAAGAAAATCTTTTAGATTAGAATATACCCTCACCTCCTCTTAACTCTAGTGACTAAACCATGAATCCAGGTACTCAGGAAACAGCTCAAACACAGGGTGGTACCGGTAATAACCAGCAAAGCGGCATGGTAAATTCTGAAGGACCATCAAATGCAGACACTCAAACGATAACAAATCCTCAAGTAATCGAAGAAAATCCAGATCAATCCGGTGTACGATATTCATTCGGATCAAGAGGAGAGACAATAGGACTGGAGGCCGCTCTAAAACTCTTGCCAGGCTCGTTCAGTAGAGACAAGCAGGAGGAATTGGAGATATTCTTGGAAAAATGCGAGTTTGCGTTAGCATGCGCACATGACCATGTACAGACTCGACTTCTCCAAGGTATCCAAGTTAGACTGACAGGGAAAGCCCGTCAGGCAGTCAAGTTTAAGGAAATAAGACATTGGACTGAACTAAAGGAAGCGTTGAAATCTGCATTTGAACCGTAGAGGACGACCACTTATCTATTCTCAGAATCGTATTCAACCAGACAGAAAATCGGAGAAGACGTAACTAACTACGCAAATAGGATTGAGCAGCTCCAAACACTTATCATAGAGCAATAGACGAGTGGGCACATTTGGGAGGTAGCTCAAGCGCTAGGAGCAAGTATCAAGAGGCAAATCATTCAAGTATTCGTAGAGGGACTAGGACCTCTAAAAGACTTCATCAAGGCCAGGAGTACGTTAACTTTAGACAAGGCCATACAAGCAGCAAGGGAAGAAGAACGGGTCAGAAACTCACAAGAAGCGACAAATAAGCTATATGGAGCGCCAAACCAACCCACGAAGAAACCCACATGTTTCCACTGTAGTAAAGTTGGTCATATGGCAAAGGATTGCAGAAGCAAACTGACAACGACAAACTCAAGACCTTCTTCCACAACGGCACAAATTAGAAGCATTGAATGCAACTATTGTAAAAAGCCAGGACACCTGTTGAAAGATTGTCGTAAAAGGAATTATATAAACTCTAAAAAGGAAGGCAACCAGCAGGAAAACCAGCAGCAACCGGCCGCAAGCGGTGAGCGAGTTAAAAAAACACCGGCAACGCCAAATCCTCTACTTCAAAGCAGAATCAGATCAATATCATCTAACCTGCTATATCGAACAGACCATCAGCAAAAAATCAAAGCTACTTCTAGACTCTGGGAGTGAGCTTAATCTAATAAAAATATCTTCTCTCGCGGATCAGACAATCGTGTATGAAGACGTTATATATCACCTGAAGGGCGCTAATGACCAGATAGTACACACGCTGGGACAAACACAACTTGAACTATATATCGAGGATAAAATTATAGTTGCAATGTTCCAAGTAATCCATTCTGCATTCCCGATCCCCAATGATGGTATCCTTGGACGGCCATTTATGGTGGAAAACAAAATCATTCTGAATTATCAGACTAATGAAGTTATCATTCCTGACGGGGCTGAAATAGTGCTACAACCCCGCACTGAAACCCTTGTAGGAATAGAAGCAGGGAATCACGCAGAAGACAAAATCATCATGATCGAATGTAAAGAAATCACGAAATCAGTCACTTGCAGCAACGCCGTAACCAAAGTACAAAACAAAAGGGTGTTAGCCACATTCATCAACTCTACTGAAGAAGCGATTAGGCTAAAGACGCCAAAGTTAAAGGAACTGGTCCACGAGCAGTTCAGGGAAGCTTTGATCCATTCGGTACAAGTTACGGATCGACAGGAAGAACCTCATGCAAGCAGTAGTCGACTAAAACAACTGGAAGGAGCACTTAGAACCGATCATCTGAATTCTGAAAAAAAGGAATCATTAGTGGCCATCTGTCAAGAATACTCAGACATATTTTTTTAGAAGGAGATCGAGTATCAGCAACTACAGCGGTGACGCACAGGATCCAAACCTCAGAAGCGGTTTCACCAATTCACGTGAAGCCCTACCGGTTACCACAAAGGTATAGACAGGAAATTACGAACCAAATGGAGGCCCTCAAACGGGAAGGTGTGATTACAGCTAGTGAATCATCTTGGAACGCTCCACTCTTAGTAGTCCCGAAGAAACCCGACGTCAATGGCCAAGTTAAATACCGTGTCTGTGTGGATTTTCGCCGACTGAATGAGGTCACGATAGGAGATGCTTTCCCACTTCCAAACATTGTGGATATTTTGGACCAACTAGACAGGTCAAAATATTACAGTACCTTGGATTTAGCCCATGGGTACCACCAAATTTTGATGGATCCGTCCGACAGTAGCAAAACGGCGTTCTCTACAGACCGGGGACATTTCGAATTTGAACGAATGCCATTTGGTTTGAAGGGAGCTCCAGGGAACTTCCAGAGGCTCATGAATAAAGTTTTGATTGGTATAAATGGAATCAAAGCATTCGTATATCTAGATGATATCATCATATATGCAAAAGATCTAAATGATCATTCACAGAAAATCACCGAGATTTTTCAGAGACTCCGCCAATATAATCTCAAACTTCAACCACTGAAGTGCGAATTTCTCCGAAAAGAAGTTAATTATCTCGGACATCAAATCACTGACGAAGGAGTCAAGCCAGATCCTCAGAAAATAAGTTGTGTGAAACAATTTCCAATTCCGAGAAATGTGAAAGAGGTCAAGTCTTTTCTAGGACTATCAGCTTACTACAGAAGATTCATCAGAAACTACGGGCAGATCGCTAAGCCACTGACCTCATTATTAAAAAAAGGACGTTCCTTATAGATTTATGTCAGGCATCATTTGAAACATTGAAGAACCTCCTCACTCAAGCTCCGATTCTACAATACCCAGATTTCCAGAAGCCATTTAATCTAACGTGTGATGCAAGCAACTACGCAATAGGCTGTATTCTATCTCAAGGACCTATTGGAAAGGATTTACCAATAGCCTTCGCATCAAGGACACTAAACAAGGCTGAAATCAACTACAACACTGCGGAAATAGCACTAACTAGTATTGTATGGGGAATAAAAGTATTTAGGCCATACCTTTTTGGACAGCAATTTAACGTAATAACGGACCATCGTGCATTGGTTTGGTTATTCAATATTAAAGACGCGGGATCCCGTTTAACTCGATGGAGTTTGAAGCTTGAAGAGTACCAGTATACTATTAATAGTATATATTTGTATGTTCACAGCCAGCTTTTCCACGGTAAAAATTTTTTTTCAAGGGGGAATGTCCCCCTTGGAGCACTCAGATTTACCGTGTAACACAAAACAGAGATTTTCTACCAAATTTTGTCTTCGTGTAGCAAATTTTTTAGCAAATCTTAAAACTAAAATAATTATTTCAAGTAAAGAACACAAATTATTAAATAATAGTTTTTATTGTTATAAATTAATTCTTAATTATATTTACACAAGTTTTCTTACTTCTCTAGTAAAAGGTACATATTCTACAATACGATCATGAATTAATAAACAGTAAGCAGTTACACCTGCAAGCGATTCTGAAGCTTCAATTTCCAATTGAACATCCACTGCCGAGGCAGTAGCTGAATCGTTCTGTTTCGAAGTATCGATGACTATAATTGGAGCGTTTGTCAGAAAAGTAGAAGGACTCAATATCGGGTTACGAATACTTTTTTCATAGTATGATTCTTGAAACGATGTATATATATTATATAATAAAGTGAAATTATTTTTAGTAAAATCTAAATTCAAATTATTGTATGGATAAGCTATCGAGTTCAGAAATACTTTAACGTTTGTTAAATTACAATGGTCAAATATACTACAATCTTTCGATAACATATTTTTGCGTCCTTTTTGCAATCCAATTATGATAAATCGTGGTTTTTCTAATTTCGAAGCAGTTTTCAAATTCCATACAACTTTTTTAGCGGTTCCGAGTTCAGGATATTCAAAAGTTTCAAAAGATCTAAAAGGAATAAACAAACTTTTTTCTTTTTCTATAAGTTTCAATAATTTTAACCTTTCTTCATCGTCAACAGTTATATGTGGAACCATCCAGGCTATTTTATTTAAAACGACTTTACCTTCAGAAGCAGTTACACCAGTTTTTAAACTTAAAGCATTTAAATCGCTATGACTTCGAGTTAATATTAATTCCAATCTAGAATTCACTAATATTCTTTTATAATCTTCAAACAAACCTAACCAATATTTCAATGGAATGCAAGCACTAAATTCACCTTTATCATTTTCCGATTGCGTTGCATTTTTAAAATTCCATCCAGAATTTTCATAACAATTGTAGTTGTCTGGTGTACCAGATAAGTAACCTTTCAACGAGCTAGTGATTCCAAGAACACGTGTACTATCTACTTCTATCCCATTGATTTCCAATCGTATTTGCTCGAAGAGGTAAGAGTAACCGTTATTTGATAGTTTCACTTTGGTGGCATCAGTAATTTTTCCTTCCAAAAAAATAAAGCTTTCATGTATATATGGATAAACATCTGTTTGCTGGATTGATATACCTATTTCGTCATTATTATTAAATGATGCTGTATACGGTGTGTATGAATGATATTCAATTTTTGTAATCTTAGAATCCGTTTCGTACTGTGAAGTTATATCCAAAATATCACTTTCAGGCATTTTGCTTTAATTGATAGCCCAGAGCTTGCAAAATTTTTTTATTCTTCACTGTCAATTTTTTTATTTTATTTGATGTTACTGGTAGCACTTTAGTCTTATGACTAGTTGTACTGATCCGATGTAGTGGGCTTATATTGGATTTTAATCCCATCTCAAGACCCGTAAAGTTTAATGTGTAACACAATTGTCAATGTCTCACCAAAATTATCAATCAGATTATGATCTTGATCAACTAACTGAACGGTTATCGTATCAATATTTGTTTTATTCAATTTGTAATATAATAAATTTGATGGTGACTGTACTACTTTCGATCCTGTCGTTTCACTAGGGAAAATCTCATAAATCGAATGACTTTGAAGATGGTTGTTGAATGATCCTTGAGCTATATTGCACATTACTTTTATAGAATTAATTGTGTTTAAATTCACAGCTTTTTCTGATCTATGAGTTTCATATTCTGGCTTATATTCTCGTTTTTCATAACCCAATACAGGTGCTATGCTATGTAAAATTTCAAAGTGTAGTATTCCATTACATTTTATATATGATCTAAAATCGTTAGGATCAACCGAAATGTCAAATGTTAAATTAGTTTTGAATTTTTCATTATAAATATTTATTTGTTCCATAACTCGATGCTTAATATCTTTAATTTCATAACATCCCTCTTCCAGTTTAATATAACACCACATATGATCATTATTATTATTATTATAGTCAACTACATGTATAGCAAATTTATTATTATCTTTGTTAATATTCGGGAATAAATTAAATGTCTGTAAACATAACAAAGCAATTTCTGAGTCTTCGTAAAGGTTTATAGACGGAAAATAATTTGTAGATAATATGGTTGTGTTCCCGGTTAAACTTAAAGTAACTGACTCGTACATCCTGATATCTGAGATACAAATTTAATAATGAGACTCGTAACGTTTAATATGCAGAACAACTGACAATGTCTCATTAAAGTTGTCGATCGGATTATTGTTTTGATCAACTAGCTGCACAGTTATTGAATTAATGTCTGTTTTGTTTAATCTGTAATATATCAAATTTGGTGGTGACTGAACTACTTTCGATCCAGTTCTCCCACTAAGGAAAAACTCATATATTGAATGACTTAGAAGACGCAACCCGTCGGAGGGATGTTTCCGCGTCACCCAAAGGCGTGAAAGAGTCGCCCTCGAGACATATGGCTAATGGTGTAAAAACCCCCGAGGTGTCGGCCTTATAACTCCCCGTCACACAGTGGTTAGTAATTCGTTAAACGGTAAAAATGGGAAATCATTATGATATTTATGTAGATGTTTAGGATACTCAATATCAATTTCTAATATATATCCGACTTCTGAATCATCAGCAATTTTAGTTACATCTATGTTGAGATCGTCAACCCATTCAAAATCTTTAAAAGGTAATTCTGTTAACATAGACTTCCCATACAAATTCACACAATCGAGATATGTAATCCATGTGATCGGTTCATTTGCATTAAAGTCCAATCCTTCGATATTTGGTATGTTTGCCTTAACATATCTTTTGGTTGATTGGCATATTCCGCCTCTAATTGATTTTTCGAAGAAAAGCAACATGTTATACTCCTTTAACCTTGATAATTTGACCTTGGTATACTTCAGCATACAGTCAAAAGCAAACCCGGGAGCAGTCATATAATGAGCAGGATCTAGTTCGAGCGTAGATAAACATAAGTCTCTAAAATTTTCGAACACATCGGCTAGTATGCTAACATCAGTTTTTAAATAAAGATCGCTATATTCACCTAAAGTCTTTATATCAAATGTATGCCATACATTTTTAGCATGTATATAATCTTCATCACTAATTTTCTCGTCTGTTAAAGAGTTATAAAATTCTAGCTTTGATGGCAGAAATGTATCATCTAATTTACTCCAATTATCGACATATTCATAAGGGAAGACTCCTTTTCGTGTAACTAAATCCAGTGCTTCCGCAGAAAATTTTTTAAGAGTTTCTCTAAATCTCGACTTATCTTCAGATAAATTTTCCACAAGTTTACTTAATGACTCGCTCATAAAACGGAATGTATCAACAAATTTTATACTAAATTTAGGTGCGATTTCCTTGCTGAAGGATATATATTTTTCTGATGAATTAGGAATAACGTGAATATTTTGATCATCGCAACCGAGCTCTCGAATTATGAAATGGCTATCGTACGATAAATTATGAAAGAAAATTGAAATGAATGATGGATTAGTTATTTGAAAATTACATTCGAGACAAAGACATTGTCTATATTTACCAGTAAAATGACAGTGATCTCGAACTTTAATTAAATTATTTTTTTTTAAATGTTTTGAACATTTTTCACATCTTTTAATTCTTTGAAAATGTTTTTCTTCTTTTTCAGTTAATTTACCCATTGGTGTAGCAGTTTCGTAAATTGTTTTGATATTATTTCCGATATCAATCATATTTTCCATAAATTTTTTTGCTGCATTTTCACCTCTATAAATAACCACCTTTCTAGGAATCTTCAACTGTTTTACTAACTCTTTTGGTATAATATCATAGTCGACTTTTACATAAAACCCATAACTCATAATTTCATGTAAATGTGTAATATATGTTTTTTTTTTTTTACAACTCTGAATGAATTCATCCGGTTTTTTAGGAGTTAAACTACATTCGAAGTCTGCATAAATAACAATTGGTATCCTTTGAGTTTTTTTATAACTTTTAAAATAAATCAAATCATCATCTCCCTCTTCAAACATTATAGGTTTCCCTAATTGGTTCTTTCTACAATTGTGTTGATGTTCAATCAATCCTTTCATACCCCAAAGTTTGCTTTTACACGGTTTGTTCCCAAAAGTAGTAAAACATCTTTTACAGATAATTAGCTTAGTACAATTTTTAGTTTTCTGACTTCTAACGAATCTTGAAAAATTTTTTATATAACAGTAATGTGATGTTTCATCACTATTGAACAGAAAAAGATCGAAATGTTTTTTTCTTTCAGTATTACAAATATACAAAGGAAAAATATGTTTTTTATCATTTAAACTATAAATATTAATTGATACATCGTTTGTACGTTCAAATTTTTTCATCTGACTGATTGGTGTTGGAAAATCAATACATTTAAAATCTAAACCACTTTTTGTTTCTAACATTTTAAAATATTTCTTATTCAAATAAGTTTTATTCGATCGATTATCAAACTTAGATAGTATTGAATATTTAAAACATTTAGCATCGTTATTTTTTACATTTATAATTGCTCTTTTATCTTTTATATATTCAGGTAGATCTTGATACGTTCCTCCTCTGAGAGGATTCACTGTATTAATTCTCAATTGTAATACATCTATAGTTTTAAGGGACCACCCAGATCCTTTCGCTAAAAACTGGTCTTGTTCAGATAATAATTTATTGAACATTCCATTTAGTAATTTATTGAAATCGGATGAATTACATGCAAGTGTATTAGAAGTTTTGAAAGCTATGTCCCGAACTTCTTGAGTGAGTATTCTTTCGTATACGCTATCCACATGTAAATTAAATTTTATAGATGATTGTAAACATGATTCTTTTAACTTTAAAATTAATTTATCTCTAACATAGTTAAAAAAAAAAAGCGTGTAGTCTATAAAATTTAAAGTATTCTTAATCAAAAATGTTTTTGAACATTTCTTAAATCTCTCGATTTCAAATAAACCTTCATCTGAAGATGACATCCGCTCGTGTTTTGTAAGCGTTTTTCTTTTCATTATGAAACTGAAAAAATAGATTAAATAAAAAAAAAACACAGATATAAGCAATCATAATATTGTAAAATGTATTATAACATCAACTTCTTTTTTTTTTAAATCTTATGCAAGCAATTCAGAATATTGTTTTCAAAATATAATAAAAGTATAAATTCTAAATTATTACAAAGAAAAAAAGAATTGGTTAATATAATAACAAATTACTCAGATTCTAATTCTCTTAACCGATTGTTTAGTTCTGTTAACCGACACTGAAGATCTGCTTTACATTCACTTGAATAGTTTTCGAATCTATTATGTTCATTTATCAATTTATTTTTAAAAAATGAATTTTTCTTCATACTATCATTAATTTTTACAAATACTTTTCGAAATGCTTTCCGTTTCTCGATATAATAGCGTTTATTGTCACGCACCTGCTGTTCTGCTGCTAGAATTCTGCTTTTAATTACGTTTATTTCTGGGTTCATGATTCTGAAAATTACATAGAATTTCAAAAACTAACTAATTGATACGTTTTTTAAATCTAAACCACTTTTCCTAACATTTTTATTAAATTAGTTTTATTTGAAAACATTTATCATACCAGCAGATCTTATATACGCAATAATAATTATATGATAAAATAATAAATAATAACAAAAAAAAAAAAATAATATTTTAATTATTTATTGAAAAACAGAATATTATTCGACATTATCTAATTTACTATATAAATCATTTAGACCTTTTTGAATATTTTTCTCGCATAAATAATTTATATATGTTAAATGTTTAAATTCGTTTATTAAATTCTGTTTTTCTTCAATAAGTCTTTTTCTGGTTTCTTTCAGCACCGCTTTTTGAATTTTTATTTTAATATTTTTAATATTGGAATAGAACATTTTTTCGTCAACATCTTGAGCATGATCATTTTCTTTTTGCTGTTCCAATATTTGAATGATTTGCTCGTGAATTAACGATTTGGCTTCCATGTTTTTTCTTTTTTTAAAAAAAAATCTGGAAAAATTATATAGAATTTGTAAACTATCTGCCAGATAAAAAAAAATAATGCATATTAATGACAATAATTTATTTCCAACATATTTCTATTTTTTTATGTTTTTTAACTTTTATATTAAAAATTTGTATGTATTAATCATAATTTATTAATACTTAAGAACTATAGTTTTCCTTAGGGATATAATTTTCAGTTAAACTTATAATATTATTACTAATTATTCATAACAAATTTAAAAAAAAAAATTTTAACCTGATCTAAATCTTTCGCGCTTAGATTCTGCTGTTGTAATAAAATCTAACCTTTTACCGAAACAGTGTTCTCGCTTACGAAAATTTGTAACATATAAATCACTATGTTTTTTACATATAACCATTTTTTCTTCTCTTAATAAAACTAATTTTGCGTTTAAATCTTTTATATAAGAAAAATTTGGGTTAGAGTTTGTTCTACTTAAATAAATAATGAATTTCAGGTTTTTAATTTTTTTTTTGAGATCTTTATATTCATATCTTTCTTTAATCTTATTTTCATCAATCATCTTCGTTAAGGTTACAATTTGTTCTCCATAATATTGAATTTGTTCATTACAAAAATCATATGAATGCCAAAAATTCATTATCTGTAATTTTTGACTAAATACATTAGTATAAAATGTAAAATATTATATAAATCTAATTATTAAAGCGATTATTTATAAAACAACGAATGTACGTATATACGTATATATAATAATAACTAATTATATTATTCAAAGCTAAATAAAAAAACTTTAAAAATTAGACAATATAGCATTTATATCATAAAAAATAAAATTTTAGTTGCTAGTGAAGCTACGTCACACGATAATAGAAAAAAACGTGATAGTTTATATGTTAGTTAATAGTAGATAGGGCGATTGTAACTATCGTAGAGTTCGTACGGTAACATTACGTTGTCACGAAAGCAACTACGTGTTTACTATCAACGTGCGACAGCAGCTTTCGAATAATCTTAACGTTAAAGCAATAAAAAAAAACATTATAGAAAAAATAATTTAAATTTATATATGTATATAATATACGTTTTAGGATATATTTTATACAGTCATTAAACATTATTGAATATTTTAATATAATAAAAAAAAATTTTTATATTAAAACATTTTACGTAAGATAATATTACACGTGTAATACAACAATCACGTTATCTATAACAAATATTTATAATCAGCTATAGTATTTTAACATTGATAAAAACAAGGTATCGTGCAACAACTACTAGATAACGGTATCTATAGTTATTATCATGAAAGAGATTGACTATTAAAGATTTTTGAGGTTAGGTTATAATTATCAATATTATTGATGAATGATAAGCCCGATGTTCTATCTTATCTATGTAAATCTATGATAGTATTGTACATCAGTAAGTTATCTTCTATACTGTGGACGTGGTGTAATTATAACGTATTATTGTTACTTGATCATAACTTAACAAAAAAAAGAAAACAGCTTATATTATAGTAGAGACTAAAAGTGAGAGTTGAGAAACCGTCTTTCAACTACTTCTATTTTAATGTTTTTATTTTAAATAATCTATGAAAAAAAATCTTTAAGTCCAAACACTCAATACCCATAGTAATATTATAAAACTGTATTATCATTACAACAATAAATTGTTATTATTCTATTTTATTTTTTTAAAAAAAAGAAGTATGATGTTAAATTTAATAAATAACAATAAAAAAAAAAAATAGTACTTACATAGCTTGTAGAAATTGAGGTACTTTTTCTAAGTATGATGGCTGGTCTATTTGTTAGAGTTGTTTTGACAATCTTTTGACTGGCTGTTGAAGACATCTAGCGAAACCACAGCCAAGGGGTTGTACGTTTCGCTGGGTACCGCGGAGATGACAGACCGCGGTGCTCGCCGAAGGCCGGGGCGTCCACGTCGCCGGTAGATGGATACTGGCTTATTTATAAGCTTGCTAACACCGCGCCAAGTCACATTCCCGGCTGGTCAAGTGGACCAGCCGGTGACACGTGACCCGAGACCGAGTGTCCCGCGGAAACGGTCCGCACGACGGACCGGCCCCGCGGGCCGAGGGACCGGGTTCAGTCAAAAAAAAAGAACGCTCGCGGAGATCCTCGCCAGCGGCCGGGCCGGCTGCCGGGCGGGTCTCGGGGTTCGAGCAGCCCGTCTCGTTGCCCTCTGGGGTGACGAGGCGGGCTCTTATTCTTGAAAAATCAACCACCTCACTGCTACGCACGGACTTATACCGTTGACCCAGACTCGCCTGAGTCTGACCTAGTCGGACCCGGACGAGTATAGGCCAAGTCCCCGGGGCCCCCTCGCGGGACCCAAGGGATAACGGTCGCTGTAGCAAGTACTCTTACGCCCCAGACCTACCGCGGTAGGACTCGCTCCGATCGCGGTAGCCTGGGGAGTCCCGGCGAAAATCCGGCGGGTGGGAAGCGCGCTAAGGCGACGCGTCCCACGCTGAGCGGACGACACCGCGCCTAACCTCGACAGCCGACCTCTATGGTATTCAAAGACCTAGGCGGCGAGTCAGCGGGATTCGGCACGGCCGAGTCGCTCATGGACAACCGGCCCGAGCAAACGAGCGGGGTAAGCCCGAGACGTGTACCCCGGGCACGGCGTCCGACGAACGCACTAACGGGGCCGGCACCTGCGGGCGCGGAGTGGTGAACCTCGCCCGATGAAAACGGCCCCACGCTGGCTCAGCGTATAACAGGTAGCAAACTAGGCGGCTGATGCGGGCTAAGCCGGAGATGCGGCCGAGAAACTGGCCGTACTCCGACCACAATAGCACCGGCAACCGGCTGGCCGATAAGCGAACTCGGAGGCGGTCCGCTACATCCATCCGATAGAATCCGCAAGCTCGCCGAACGACTTTAGGCCGAGTACGGGAAGACTGTTACCCCGAGGAGAAAATATCGCGTGGTTGGCGTCGATTGCCCGAGCTAGCGTTGAACGCAACTGGTCCCCCGTGGACCCGCGAACTTGGTTCGTCGTCAAACCACTATCGCCAGGCCCCGGGGTCCCCATGCGGGGCCCAGGAGGTGCACGGCCACTGTAGCAAATACTTGACCACCCCGGGGCTCTCGCGGTAGGACTTGCTCCGATCGCGGTAGCCTGGGGCGACCCGGTGAGAACCCGGCGCGTGAGTGACTCGCAGCGCACTGGGCTGCTCGAAACTCTAGCTCACATAGTCCTTTAAGACCGGGTACATTCGTAAAGATCCTAGGAACATGTCGCGCCGATACGAGCGGACAAGGGTACGATAATGTCAGCGCGCTGATGGCATAGTTC
The DNA here is from genome assembly GCF_019925205.1 of Metopolophium dirhodum. Taxonomy (NCBI): domain Eukaryota; kingdom Metazoa; phylum Arthropoda; class Insecta; order Hemiptera; family Aphididae; genus Metopolophium; species Metopolophium dirhodum. Next base: position 36,775,094 of record NC_083565.1, on the reverse strand, counting down.
CAGAGACCTCCGGGCCCCCCGTTACGATCGCCCTCGGGCGTCGTCTCGGGAGCCGTGATTAAACATTAACAACATCTTTGTCCGCTCTCTATCCGATTATTCGGTGGCGGCGAACGTGGAAATCGTACGAGGCCTTCGGACAACGAGCTAGCCGAGCATACACCAGCCCGCAGGGTCACCCATGCGGAGCGGACACCACTGCGCCTCGCCCCGACAGCGGATCGACAAGGTATTCAAACACCGGATCTGCGGGTCGACACGACGCGGCGCGGTCGGACCACTCACGGATGACCGGCCCGAGCAACACGAGCAGGGTAAGCCTGCGACGAATGTCTTGGGAAGGGCGTCCGATGAATGCATGAACGGAGCTGTCGAAGGCGGGCGTGGAATGGTGGACCCGCCCGACGAAGACGGCCCCACGCTGTCTCAGCGCGCAACTGGTAGCAAATAAGGCGGCTGATGCGGGCTAAGTCGGAGATGCGGCCGAGGAACCGGCCGCACTCTGATTACAATAGCACCGGCAACCGGCCGGCCGATAAGCGAACTCGGAGGCGGTCCGCTACATCCATCCGATAGAATCCGCAAGCTCACCGAACGACTGTAGGTCGAGCACGGGAAGACTGTTACCCCGAGGAGAAAATATCGCGTGGTTGGCGTCGATTGCCCGAGCTAGCGTTGAACGCAACTGGTCCCCCGAGGACCCGCGAACCTAGTTCGTTGTCAAACCACTATTTGCCGTCGTAAGACTGAGACCGTAAGGAAGCCCGCCGTAATCCACATTTGCGGCGGGCGGGCAGAAGGCATCTTAGCATCGCGCGGAGGATGCGGTGCGGCGCCGGCGGGACTGGCCGTCAGCAAAACCTTACCGGCTAAAGAAACTGCTGGGACGGTGGAGCGGGCGGCCGGGACTGACGGCGCACCCGCGGAACCCTGAACGATGTACATATCGTACGCTACCCGAAACTCCGTGGGCAGCGGAGTGCGGGCTGGGTCTCGGGGCGCGGACTGGGGCCCTGCTCGGAGCACCGGGGACTCCCATTGCGGTAACACCCACGGCGCGAGCCGCTGCGAAAAACCGATACAGTTACCGCGGTGGTACGGTTCCCGGGGTCGGCCGGGTCTGGGTCTCGGGCCACGTGTCGGGGGTCCTGAACGGTCCCCCGTCTTCCCTCGGGAGACCCCCCGTTCCAATATCTCGACGCCAGCGGAGGGCGCATCTCCGAACCGACTCGCCCGGTGATATGGCGAGGACTCGGCGACCTGGTCGCGCGCCGTTTTATGCAGACTACTAATCTTATGAAACACGATGGTACAGAATAAAGACACCCCGTCGGGTTGCGACCCGGTAGGTGGGAATTCGGATTGCGGGGTCCCACCACCAACGTGTATAAGACTTAGTTCTTTCGAGGCGGAGCCGAGCAGCCCGTCGACAGATAACCCCCTCTCGAGCCGGGACGCTGGCGTCACTCCGGTCGACGCCACCGTGCCGACCCCACCGCCACGAAAAAAGAGAGGCTGGTGGAGGAGAAGGCGGAAAAGACCAGCGCGAGTCGGACCTCAAAAAGAAAGGGTCGACCCTGGCGTAGGTCGCTTGGTCTTCAAAAGCGATAATATAACAGGCGGCCCCGAAGATCGGCCAGCTCGAACTGAGAACGGCGAAACGCAAGGAACGGCTATGTCAGTTGACTGCATAATTAACACGGACACTAGTAGGCTTGTGGCCCAAGGGAAAGACGAGACGCTAATTAAAATAGCTCAGATAAATGCGGCGAGGTCAAAAGCCGTAATGCACGAAATCGAGCAATTATTGGTAAGCAAGTCTATTGACATCTGTTTAATACAAGAGCCCGCAACCGATGGAAAGGGGGTCTACCTGCTGGACAGGCACCCCTTCAAGGTGATAGCTAGCGGTTGCGAACCTAGGTCCGCAATTGTTCTAGTGAACCAAGCCATAAGCGTCCTGGGCCAAAGACAGTTATGTACCTCGCACAATGCCGTGGCCACAATCGCTAGAGATGATGTCCAGCTCACGCTGATATCCTCTTATTTCCAGTTCTCGGTCCCCACGCGCGAGTGCGTCGACGCCCTGAACTCTATCATGGACGGACTGAGTGGCGACGTGCTAGTGGGTGCGGACGTGAACGCGAGGTCAACGGTATGGCATGACAACAGACCGGACAGTCGAGGTGACATCGTGGTCGACTTCATAAGCCAGAGAAACTTAAAAGTCCATAATCAACCAGGCGTACCGACGTTCAGGAACCGCGGGTCGGCGTACCTGGACGTAACTCTGTCGTCTAACAACGTCAGAGTTGTGGACTGGTCCGCCACTCACGACCTGACGTCAAGCGACCATGCGTTGATCTGTTTTGATATCATTACACAGAATAGCGCCCGAGGGCCTCCTAGGGAGAACGCACAAGGCTTTAGCTGCAGCCGGACGGACTGGAAAAAGTTCAGAAAGACCTTAGCCGACAGGAGAGACGCTAGGATAAGGGAACTCGAGTGCCCGGACGTCGAGAGCAGTACGATAGCGCTCTCAGACGTGCTAAGAGAAGCGTGTGAAGCACACATGACTAAAAGACAGGAGACCAAGCATAGACCTCCTCCATGGTGGAACGGATCACTAGGCCGGGAACTGAGCACCCTCGGCCGTTGGAAGGTGAAACTCAGAAATGCCAGTAACGCATTTGAACGTCGGGCTGCGCGCGCCAAGTTCAAGAGGCTGAAAAAGGCTCATAAAAGAAACTGCTTCAGGGCCAGACGCAAAGCCTGGCGCGACTTTGTGACGGAGACGGGGAACGAGAAACCTTGGGGCCCCGTCTTCAAGTGGCTAAAGACAGGTGGTACTAGACCCTCTGAGAACCTTCCAACAGCCGTTCGCAAAAGCGACGGCACGTTCACCACGTCCCTAAGGGAAACCGGGGAAAAGCTGATGGATACCCTGGTTCCCTGTGACAGCTACGATAACGAAGGTCCTGAGCAGATAGCGGCCAGGACGGAGACGGGAGTGAGAGTCGGCTCCTTTAGTATATGGTCTGAAAACTCTGGGCACATCGAACCCTGCGACGTTGAGGAGGTGAAAGGGGCCATATGGCGGATGGCACCTAAGAAGGCTCCGGGCATGGACGGTATAACGGCCGAAATCCTGAGGCAAGCCTGGCCGGTGCTCGGGCACAGCATATCTGCGATATTTAACAATTGCCTCAGGGCGAAAAGATTCCCGAGCACATGGAAGGCGGCCAGGCTCGTGGTGATCAAGAAATCACCCGACAAAGACCCAGCGGAGGCCAAATCTTACCGTCCTATAAGCCTCCTACTCGTGTTATCCAAAGCACTCGAACATGTAATAGTAGACAGGATAAGACGCGAAACCAACGCGCGCATGTCGAAAAGGCAGTTTGGGTTCACGAAGAACCTCTCAATGGTCGATGCTATCCAACACGTCCTCGACTGGTCAAAGGCGAGAACGGAGAAGTACGTCCACGCGATCTTCCTGGACATCTCGGGCGCGTTCGACTAACTTTGGTGGCCGCAACTAATAAAGGACATGGAGGCTGCTGGCTGCAGCGACGGCCTCATCGAACTCACGAAAAGTTACCTCAACGGTCGCCAATCAGAAATGAAAATCGGCGACCAAGTCATAAGGAAAACCCTTACCAAGGGGTGCCCGCAGGGCAGCGAATATGGCCCTGACCTCTGGAAATACGCTGTAAATCCACTCCTGTCAGAGGTGCTGCCCATAGGTACAGAACTTGTCGCGTATGCAGATGATCTAGCACTGCTGATCTCGGGCAAAAACAGAGCCGAACTGACCGCGAGGGCAAACGCACTTCTCGAGAGAGCGGCGCTATGGGCGAAGCAGCGTAAACTTACGTTCTCAGCGGCAAAGTCACAAACACTGTGGCTGAAAGGATCGCTCTCCAAACCACTGGTCCTCCTTCTTGGAGCCGACAGAATAAAGCCAACTAAGTCGGCGAAATACCTCGGTGTTACGTTCGACGAAGGCGCAAAGTTCAGCGACCACCTGGCGGAAAAAGCGAAAAGCACGAAAGCCCTGTTCGGTCGCTTACACGGAGTCGCTAAGACCAACTGGGGATTGAAATCTGGAGCACCGCTCCTGATTTATAAAACGATCTTCATACCGAAAATGAGTTACGCGGCCTCGGTATGGGCCATGGACTGCATGTCGCTGGCTCACCATCGGGGCAGAGCAAACTCCGCCCAGAGACTACCGCTGCGGGCGATAACAGGAGCTTACAATACGACGTCAACGGTGGCGCTGCAGGTACTAGCGGGAGTCCCTCCCCTGGACCTGAAACTAAAAGAAATGGCAAAAACCGAGAAGGACAGGATCCTAGTGAGAAACGGCGCTATGACGGCTGTAGAGACCGGCCACAACCTGTTAAATTATACGAGTGAAACCATCGACCTCTGGCAGCAGCGATGGGTCGCTATAGACAAGGGAAGGTGGACTTATGCCTGGTTCCCGAATATCCGTCATCGGTTGGAGCGCACCTGGTGCGTCGTGGACTATTACACGTCGCAATTGATGACGGGTCACGGGGACTTTAACGCGAAACTTCACATGTTCAACCTAAGAGGCGATGCAGCTTGCAGTTGCGGGTCTCCGAACCAGACCGCCGAGCATCTGCTGTTTGAATGCCCTCTTGCTGACCAGGAAAGAAATAAACTCGAGCTCACGGTGCGAGCGGCCGGTGCGGACTGGCCGTGTGAGCCCGAGTTCATGACCAGATCCGAGGTCCTGTTCCAGGCGGTGAAACAGTTTGCACACGCAACACTGAGCCGCTCTGAGGAAGGGCGTGCCCGTTAGACGCGACTCGGCGTTAAAGTAAGATTCCGACGCGGGGCCTCTGGCACCACAGTAACCAGAGGCCAGAGGGAAGAGGGATACCTCTCTAATCCGCACGGGGCTCACCTCGAGTGACATATCAGCGCTAAAAACGGCGTGGAAAAATGTTGCGACACACCGGCGGAGGCAACTAAGCGAGGGAACGTGACGGAAGGGCTGGACCAAAGCAACCGCGGGCAGGCACCTCAAATTTTTCCTGTCCGCGGACCTCCAGCCACACGCCGGCACGTTCCCCGCCCAACTCTGGCCGAGAGTTCACGGGCCCGACCAACTCGTGAATGAACACGTGCAAGGTGGAAGTCCGGCCGGGGGACACCCACCTGACAAGCACCTAAACCCGAGCATTTCGGTACGGACATGGCACCCGGCAAAGAAAACCGTACCACTCATAAAAGGTCGCGTCGCGGCAGCTTAAACAACTGTCCCGACGCTGATGCTAGTGGGAAAAGAGTCGTTGTGAGTACTCTGGATAACGGATCCTTAAATCTCATTTTGCGGGCACTGGGGTAGCCCTACTGAGAACCCGACTTAGCTTACGCCCGAACGGTATCAGTACCCAGTGAGCTTTGTGGCGTGCGTCCGGCCGATGCGCGCGGGTACCTTGCGTGCTCGCGCTCACCGGCCGCGCGTTCGCGACTTATGTGGATGGCCTCGCGAAGACTGTGGGAGTAACGCCTTAGTAGAAGGGGAGTTATTTGCCTGGGTCGAATCCAGCGCTCGCCGACGTGGTTATACGAAACCCACCGATCTATCTCGTACGAGAGTAGCCGGCGGGGGACCGCCAGCCTGGCGCCAGGGCGCCCTGACGCAACCCGTCGGAGGGATGTTTCCGCGTCACCCAAAGGCGTGAAGGAGTCGCCCTCGAGACATATGGCTAATGGTGTAAAAACCCCCGAGGTGTCGGCCTTATAACTCCCCGTCACACAGTGGTTAGTAATGGCTGTTGAAGACATCTAGCGAAACCACAGCCAAGGAGGTGGGGCATGTGTGTTTCGCTGGGCGCCGCGGGGTTGACGGACCGCGGCGCTTGCCGAAGGCCGGGGCGTCCACGTCGCCGGCGGATGGATACTGACTTATAAAGTTTGCTAACACCGAGCCAATCGTCCCATTTATGGTTGATTACGTGAATCAACCGGTGACACGAGATCCAATCGCGGCGTCTCCGACGAGCGACTCGCTGGAGTGCGGGAGATGAGAACCACAGAAGGCCGACGCTAGCTCCTATATGCTTAAGGCGTCGCGTCGGTTGATTACTTCTCCGAACATCCCTTATGAGTACCTTGACCGATAGATGGTTCGCATTAGCTATGAGCAAAGATGCGTTCCTGGCGGAAGAGATCAAACCGAGCGGATGGGAAAGCGCACTAGCGACTCGCAGGAGTGCGGGAGATGAGAACCACAGAAGGCCGACGCTAGCTCCTATATGCTTAAGGCGTCGCGTCGGGTGATTACTTCTCCGAACATCCCTCATGAGTACCTTGACCGATAGATGGTTCGCATTAGCTATGAGCAAAGATGCGTCCCTGGCGGAAGAGATCAAACCGAGCGGATGGGAAAGCGCACCGGCGACTCGGTCGGCGGATGGGCGGTGATCTGGATTCAGTCAATCGTTTACAAATGACCCAGCCCGGGAGGGAGGACTCCGGGGTTGTGCGCCGGAACCAACCTCGACGACTGGGTGCCACCAGTGGCAAAACCTTGAACGCACCAGCCGTAGGGCCGGCAAACTCAGTTTGTCGTCAAAATAAGCACAATTTGTTACCGTAAGACTGAAATCACCGAAGAGTGGGCGGAGTCAGGATCCACATGCCTGATCTACGGGCAGGTAACATCTTAGTAACGTTAGGCGGAAGCGAGGAAGCGGGGGCTAAGGTCCATCGCTCACGTAAGAACTGCTAAAGAAACTGCGGTGACGACGGCGACGGGGGGCTTGGATCCCTCGCTGCTGAGCGGAAACCGACCGCTACAGACAACACGAGGCCACCAGAACTCTGAAGGCGGCAGAGCGAGGACGGATCTGGGGGGCTGCTGGTTACACCGGGCCGGCAATGGTGAAGCGCCCGCCGGTTCGGGGAGGAGCCGGCGGGCCCCCGGAGTGGTCTGACCTAGGTTGCTGAAAGGGCATCGAGGTAACCCCGTGAAGACTTACCGGCGCTCACCCGCCTGGCAAGGACGGCCCAACCGGGTCACGACGAGTCAGGCGGATAGAACGACCTTTACAAGTACACACCTGCTACCGACCGCGCCAAGACGAGTCACGTTGAGAAACTGGCTGACTAATCTGGTCCGGGAAAGGGGCAGGCGGGGTACGGTCCTAACGAAGCTAGCCCTAGAGCTTCTGGTTAACTGAACTGTAATCACAAGGGCCCGGGGCAGGTCATCCTTGGTGCTAGCGAAATGACCAAGGACCTCCGGGTTTCCTGGGCCACCTGTACCTTCCAAGGTGGCAACCTGGTGGTTTAGAATGCGCTAAGCCATAAAAGGGTTTGAAATGGGTAGGAAGGCGGGGGGGGCGCTCGAACAAGGCTACACCCTCGAGCGCCCTCTCGAAAAGCTCACTCATGACTGTGTGGAATCATGAGGAGGAAAAAGAGCCGCGGAATTGAGGCCGCGGCTGACGATGTCCTGCCCGGGTACAGGACTGGGCGGTTGACGAACGGCCTGGAGGCGTCTTCGCACCCCCGGGCCACCTGAGGGCCCCGTCCCGATCTCAACGCCAGTGGAGGGCGCATCTCCAAACCGAGCTTCCCGGGGTAATAGGAAGCACCTGGAGGTGGTCTCAGAGACTTACCGGTGGCAACGGGGAAGGGTCATCAATGAAGGAAAAGAGGACTGGCTAGGCAGCTTTCAGCAGACCAGCCATTCCGACAGTAACCCCAGAGATGGGCAGCTTGCCAAATGCAGGTCCTCAAGGATCGCAGAGCATCTGCTTACACATACGACTGCCCGACCGTCAGCTACGAAAAAGATCCGCGCTCAAGGTGCAAGCGATCGGAGCGGACCGAAACGCTGAGCGCGGACTCACGGGAAAAACCAATAACCGTGTTCCGGGCGTATCAACGCACTGAGGATAGGGAGACCTGTTAGGCACGTCAAAAGACCCCGACGTGGGTCCTCGTATAACGATGACCGAGGTGATGAAGGGCACCTTCCTTTTCCGCACGGGAACCATCTACCCAAGTGGGGGAACTATACCACCTGCGACAAACCAGTGAGCTTGGGCGAGAAGCGCCAGAGCACGACGAGGGAAGCAGACGCGGACCTCCGTCGGCGCGCTGGCGCTTCTAGCACGAACCCGACTGAGAGCACACGGGCCCGACCAACTCGTGTTCGAACACGTGCAAGGTGGAAGTCCAGCTGGGGGACACCCTCCGTCAAGCACTCAAAACCCGAGCATTCGGTACGGACACGGCACCCGGCAAAAGAAAACCGTACCACTCATAAAAGGTCGCGTCGCGACAGCGTAAACAACTGCCCCGACGCCGATGCTAGTGGGAAAAGAGTCGTTGTGAGTACTCTGGATAACGGATCCTTCAATCTCATCTCGCGGGCGACGAGGATAGCCCCACTGGAAACCCGACTTAGCTAACGCCCGAACGGTAACAGTGCCCGTCGAGCTGTGTGGCGTGCGTCCGGCCGACGTGCGCGTGTACCTCGAGTGCTCGCGCCCGCCGGCTGCGCGTTCGCGACATATGTGGATGGCCTCGCGGGGGCTGTTGGGAGTAGCGCCTTAGTAGAAGGGGAGTTATTTGCCTGGGTCGAATCCAGCGCTCGCCGACGCGGTTATACGAAACCCACCGATCTATCTTGTACGAGAGTAGCCGGCGGGGGACCGGCAGCCTGGCGCCAGGGCGCCCTGACGTAACCCGTCGGAGGGATGTTTCCGCGTCACCCAAAGGCGTGAAGGAGCCGCCCTCGAGACATATGGCTAAAGGTGTAAAAACCCCCGAGGTGCTGGTCTTATAACTCCCCGTCACACAGTGGTTAGTAATGGCTGTTGAAGATGTTTGGTAAACTGCTGGCTGGCTGTTGTTTTGGCGAAGAAGACTGTTCTGCTGCTGGCTGCTCTTGGAACTGCTGTTGCTTGAACTGATGACGATAAGCTAAGAAATTCTGGGTTTTATACCCGAAAATAACCCTCTCTTCTCTCATTAGAATTTTATTGTGATGGATTTAAACATTTCAACTTATTTTACATCCTGTTTTAATATTATAATGGCATTGACATTAAGTAAATGTGAAAACATTTGACTGAGCAGGTTATATTAGCAGCAATTTAGATTCATATAATATAATTGGTTTTTGAGAATGAATGTATACATTCTAAGCATTGACATTTAGTAAATGTGAAAACATTTGGCTGGACAGGTTATGTTAGCAACAATTAAAATTCATATAATGTAATTGGTTTTTGAGAATGAATGTATACATTCTAATTTATTTTAAATCCTGTTTGTAATAATTTAAATTCATGTAATGTAATTTGCTGTTGTACCTGTATGTTCATGTTTTAGCAGGTTTCTATAATGTAAGGCTATGACCATTTGTATACTTAATTATTGAAGTAGTGGTAAAAATCTGTGTATAAAAGACAGAGGGAATTCTCTAATATTCACCAGTCTTCAAGATTTCATCCCAGGACAAGAAGCTCAGTTCAACAGAAATACTACCAAAATAAAATGTCGTACCGTACAATTGCTTCAACTGATTCAGAGGTTAGTAACTACTTAGTAAATATCTTATAACCATAGCAAATTGGAGGCCGGTCGTAACACCACTCAACGCTATGGTTATAATTCTTAAAATAATATTAAATGACTGATTATAACATAGTATATTGGAAGTGCGTCGTAACATTACTCAACGCTTTGGGTATAATTCTTGGGACATAGAAAAAATATATAATGGAAAAAAAACAGTAAAAAATAATATACTATGTTTTATGTTTCACAGAATGAACATTTTAGCGAATCAATTGATATAAGACCGTCTTTTTCAAAAACAAAACCTGGATCAAAACGTTCTGCAGAAAAAACAATTGTTAAAAAACCTATGAAAAAGAAGCATAATAAAATGGTAATAAAAATAATATTTTTTCCTAATGATAGCATAAATAATTTATTTTTTTTTTTTATAGAATGCATCATACAGAGATAATATCAGCGAACGCTTGAGATCAGAAGATTTTGATGTTGAAGTATTTAATTCGCTAACATTCAGACAAGGAGATGGCGTTGTGACAATAAACACGCCTTTTGAAGAAAAAGGAAAGGATCTTTGGGTGCTAAGTCATTATAAGGTTACTAACATCGAGAATGTACCAGTAAAGGACAGGTAAATACATTGGTTTAAATTTAAAAACTATTGCTGAATCTGTTTTTTTTTTTACTGATTTTATTTACTTCTTTTGTTTTTAAATAAAATAATTTGTTGTAATAGATGGAAGTTCAGTGAAGCTACTGTTAGATTGTACACGACCGACGAATCAAAAGATCAAACACTTCATACTGGTCTTAATGAGACAATGCAAATTATATTTGATAAATTACTAACCGATCCAAAGCGTCAAACTATTAAAAGCAAGACGGTTGTTTGATTATTATACGGAAAAATGAGTTTCATTTAATAAAACAAAATATTATTATACATGTATGTTTTTATTTGTTCAATACTCAAAGGTCTTGGAAAACATAAACCTATAAACTATATAGTATGTCTGAGAAAAAAATTTCTAATTGAAACATTGCTATCATTTCTGTACTATCAAAATTTAATATACTTATTTACTGAAAACATAAAATTTGAAACTAAAACGCATTAAAACTATTCTTTATGATTAAAGGTAACATGTAATTTAAGAAAAAAAAGCAAGTTTATTATTGAATAAAAAAGTTTTTATTTTTTAAATAAATAATTATTAAACATATTTATATATTTTATATTATTAGATCTTGTAAAATCATATCGGACAATGTGTTAAAATGAAATTGTAATATTTCATATAAAAATGATGTGTCATCGTTCTGTAAATGATTATAATAATTAAAATCATAGTTTTGAATATATTGGTTGGTAAATTCGTTCCTTTGGCAAGTGGATGGCAGACCACGGACATCATTTTTAATTAGGTCATATGCAGTGTTGAAAGTAATTTGATAAATTGCTAAACGTTTTTGCTTGTCTACCACATACAAATCAATCAAATTCTGTAATTGACGAAGCCGGTACAAATCTACGTGTGTCAAGGTAATATATTCCTCGTTTAGATGTAGGGTAATTAAACTCTGTTTAACATTAATTGAATATGAAAAGGAATCGGTAATCTTTACACGCCTCACCCTGGTATTTAGGTTATTAATAATTGAATTGTAATTAGATTCAGACATCAGTGTGAAACATTCTTCTAAACTTAATGTAATAATTTTCTTTGAAAGTTTACATTCTAATAATAAAATAATTGAAATCTGCTTATTAATTAGTAATCCAATTGTAATACTTTTCTTGTTAAAAACTCGGATGTCAAATGTAGACTTACAGACAATTATTGGTGGACTCATAATGAAGTTTTTTTTTGCTAAAAAAGTACACAATAAAAAGTAGGATATAACTGTTAGGAGTTATACATTGGACTGTTAGTTGTTTCCTTTGCAGTCATTTTATACAGGGTGATTCTTTTATCAAACAACACTCATTATTTGAAAAAGTATTGACTTTTTTCAAAATTTTTTTTTTTCAAAATTGTAGATTTATGCTGTTCTAGAATTGAATATTTTTTTTATATTTTTCACCCTTATATTTATTAGGTAAACCACTATCAACTTTTGATTTTCAAATGGTAACCTATACTTAAAATTTCATAATTGAATAAAACTATTTTTTTCATTAATTATTACGTTCAAATTTTCATTTTTCGTTAATCCGTTGATGAGATATTGTTCCTCAAAGTTGGGTGGTTTTGGGAGGTAGTTATTGTGTGTAAATGTGTTATACCTCGTCAGTAGATATTATCTCTACTAGGATTTTTCTGTCCCAGGGTTAAAAGATATTACACTTTTCAAATCAGTTCATAAAGTACTTAGAGCCCCTAAATGTATTTTATTATGCCGATTTTTCAGGGAGTCACACAGTTTTACCCCACGAAGGTGATTGCGGCACTGGTCATTGGTCGTAATAATTATTATCAATTATAAAGACCAGAAGTTATAAGTAATAAATTCGATATCGTTCGACCCAAGATATAGCGGTGATTATCTTTGTACCTGATAGCTGATACCTACATACAATAACAGACGATCATATTATTGGGTATACGTATACCTAGCTAATAATTATTGGACTGCTTCTGTTTGTAGATTTGATCACGATTTAATCTCTATTCTATGCCGACTACAACACACCATAGAGTAACATACGGAAATACAGAATTATTTTAGTCCATAAGTTGTCCATGGTTTATCACTCTTATAATCTAAGACCGTGATCATTACAACTGTCTATCATAAAGAAAATACAGTGTTACCAGTATGTGTATTTACAAAATAAATAGTAGCAGTAACTTACTGTTAATTTATGTCACAAATAAAATCCTGTTTTTGTTACTCAATTAGACAGTCTGTACTACAGTTGCAACAACTAGATTACTGATAATAAAACTTCTAAAATATTATTAAAAATCTGTATTTCAATGATAAATGTATACAATAACAATTAATAATAAATGTACAAATTATGATATAATGGACCATAATATTAACAATAAATTAACTTAATTTTTTTTTTATACATATTTTAATAATATACATATAACTGTGTATAGCTTTGGTAGATTTAACTAATACAAAATAATGTTTTAATTATTATTATACATTTAATATTTATATTTTCTACTGTTTACCATATGGATACTATAAACATGTAAATACCAGAATACCTATGAGGATTTAATATTTTTAATAATAATGTTTTTTTTTTTGAACAAATCAAATATTGTACCTCTTCTTATATAAAATATCATTTAGGCACATGCACATCGAATAAAGAAGTTTGACAAGTACATAACACTAGGGTCTGTGAGAATTTAACATTTTAACTTTTTTTATAGTCCCGAAGAATCAAGATAAAAATTAATTTTACACATAATATAACACTAATTGTACAGTGGTATTAAAATTACAATTTATTACAAATCTGGAAATACAATACCAACATAAATTTAAATAATATTTTCAACAAGTTAACATTATATAATACCTAATAAATATAACTGAACTAATTTAATATTAGGTATAAACAACTTTTTTTTATGTTTACAATTTCAATTTAATGCATTTACAATTCCAAATCAAATATTAGTATAATATAAATAATTCGCCATAGGTCACTTCAATAGTTGTAATATACTTGGTAGGACTAGGTCTTTTTGACCAATCACATGAATTTAATCAATAGGTAGGTATTTAAATAATAATGATATACATGCAAATACATAAGGCACTAATAAACTTAAATAATTATAAAAAAAATCATATTCTCAATGTCATGAACAGGGTTTGAGACCATTGTCACAGAAGGGTCTTTAGCACGCCAAGCTCTAATTTAGCACCCCTTGTTTTTTTAGATTTAACTATCATTATGCTATCAATTTAATGTTTTTAAAATATGAAATATTATAGCACCCCACATTTTAGAGTGTTCTTTTTAACACATTTTAAATTTTTTAATGTATATTTTCTACTTTAATATGATGCAAGTGATAACCACTAACAAAAACTAGGGAGAGAATTAATTTTGATTATTTAAATGTTTGATTTGATGATTTTAGGTTCTGTTTAGCCCTGAACCCTGTTCACGACCGAATTTCTCACATTTTATACTGATATTATCGTGAACCATTAAACAATTTTACTTTAATAAGCCCAGGACTATGAAAAATCTATTTCAAAATGATGATACAGTTTAATCAAAATGTTCGTTTTGCAGTTATGCAAAATATGAGTAAAGATAAAACATGTATTCAAAAAATTAAAACAAACTTTTCAATCACCCCAGACTTAGTAAAATTTAAAAATGGTGTTAATAATATTCTTATTTGAATTTAGTACTAATTATTATTTAATGACAACACCAATCATTGACAAAAGTAATTAAGTATTTATCATTATACAATGTAATACTAATATCATTAAAAAAAATATATGTATATTAATAATAATACATTTATATTTTTTTAAATACTTTACATTGAGCATTTATACTATTGTTAAAGTAATAACTGAAAAATAATTATAAATCACATACCTATTTTATTTTTTTTTAAATTCTTTATTTGATTTACACAATCTACATATTATATTGTGTGTATTAAACACAACATACATTATTTTATCTTTTGATTTGTAATGATTGATGTTGTCACCTCATTTAAATTAATTAAAATATCATACAAAGTACAAAACATTAACATTCACAACATTTTTAGTTTCAATACACATCATTTGTAATATGTATGCACTTAGTCCAGCTACATTTTTCCCACTTCTTTGCAATTGTCTTGAATATCTAAAAAATTGAATTTTCAATATAATAATTTAATGATATTACAATTAAAAATATTTATACATACTTTATTTTGTTCTGTAGTCTGTTGAAATATTTAAATCCAATATGTGAAAAATTATTTTTATTTTTCACAGTTACCATTTTAAAATGTAATTAAACATAGCAGTATGAATATAATTTTAACATACAGGATCTTCTGAATTGTGTGTCATAGGTAGCTGATTCCATTATGGCATATTTAAATTAGGTAAAATGACCTATGTGAAACTGATTTTGAATCATCACATATTATGTAGATAAATAATTTTCTATTCACTTTTAGTTTAGGAACTAAAAAGTGGAGATTTTGATATAACATTTGTAGAGTAGGTATAGACTTTCATGAAAAACCCAGTGTCCAGCTGAGTATTGTAATGACTAATTTTAAATAATATGGAAATATTATCGCAATATTTCTGTGTTGTCATATTATGCCACTTCATTGTATAACAACTCATGTATTATCCAGTAAGTACCAGTGTTCCTTGGTTAGGTATACATTTGAACAAAAATAGTGTATTATGTATAAATGATTAAACTGAAATCAAAATGTCTAAAGTTAATGACATACTCATTGTATTATTTATTTTAATTTTGGCCACTACCAACTAGTAAAACTTAGTACTTACCAATAAATTGTACAAATGTAATCACCAAGCATCTAATTCAAGTGTAATAAGTAAATTTAGGTACTTATATGATTGATAAAGTATTAAATTATTAAATAAAATACGTAAAATACAATATGTGGTGAATAAGACAATAATTATATTATATTATACAAGAACTAATAGGTATTTCAAAAATAAAATACCTACGACCACGAGTCACGATTAAATTAGTTCCGAGTTATTATCTTAACCATTTGTCTACTAACGGATTGTTATGTGATTAACGCTAACCCAGTATAAGGTATACTTCCATATCATGTAACCACGGAACCACGATATCAGCGCAGAGCACGATAAACATAGTAGATGATAGTAGGTACTATCTAGTATCTGTTATTACCTAATCGCAAATCCACCATAGATATTATAAGATATATGCGCATATCAGTCTAATCACTAATCAGATAACAATCACGTATCGTTGTGTCCGTTGTCACAAATTGTCGGTACTCCATACTTAATAGGTATTTAATGGGGTCGAGGGAATTACACGCGAGTATGCGCAAGTGACACTAATGGTCCAATTACTTAAAATATGACATTATGACAATAAGTTATCAATTATCATTACCTTGGGTTCGAACGATATAGGATTTAAAACTTTTAACTTCTGGTTTTTATAATCGATAAGAATTATTATGACCAGTGACGAAATCACCTTTAGTGGGGCGAACGGCGGACACCCAGCCAAATGGATATTATACAATACATTTAGGGGCACAACTCAACCTTACTGCACCTACTTGAATTGATTTTAAAATGTAATATCTTTAGCCCCGGGGCATACAAATCCTAATAACTGCGGTATCTACTGACGAGGTATAACACATTTACTGTACACACACCCAACTACCTCCCAAAACCACCCAACTTTGAGGAGCAATATCTCATCAACGGATTAACGAAAAATGAAAATTTGAACGTAATAATTAATGAAAAAAATAGTTTTATTCAATTATGAAATTTTAAGTATAGGTTACCATTTGAAAATCAAAAGTTGATAGTGGTTTACCTAATAAATATAAGGGTGAAAAATATAAAAAAAATATTCAATTCTAGAACAGCATAAATCTACAATTTTGAAAAAAAAAAATTTTGAAAAAAGTCAATACTTTTTAAAATAATGAGTGTTGTTTGATAAAAGAATCACCCTGTATACTAAAAACTCAGATAAAAAAAAAAAATGCAAAAAATGTGAACGTACAGTTAGCCAATTAGTGCATACTAGAGAGGGAATTTACATATACTTACTAACCTGATACCTGAAAAACATTTTAAATTATTATATACGCACTAACCCGCTAGGCTATACGTCCACGAGATATTAAATCGAATAATAAAACATTTAAGATAAAACATTCAATTTTTTTTTATTTTTTTTTTTTATTCAATACAGCAAATATTATAAACAGTATATTATATAAAAAAAACATGATTTAACAAATGGTGTCGTACGAACCGGTTTCACAATTACAAATAACTTCGGTTTTACAATATTTACTTAAGACTTTTTGAACAAACTGATTACCTTTCATTAATAATACATATAAACATTTTGGTGAGAATCGGGTATGTTCTATAAAACAATTATCATCGATTTCAAAACTATGTAGAATTACTCCACACCAATGACATTGAACTGCGTCATCGAGATTGATATAGTAAAATCCACATTCTGAGAGCTTGTACTTATTCTGGCCGGTATTTGAAGGAAAACTTTTAAAAGATCGTAACCTAGATACAAATGCAGAGAATTCTGGATACGCTGGCGTTGAATTGAATCGTATTTGATCGACCAATGACTGGACATCGTTTGCGTATTTTTGAAAATTCATTTTTGAAGAAATTAAATAACTTATACAATTTAATAAAACTTTGAGAAAATAAAGAAAAATGAGACACGACTTGAGTGAACGATGGATCATTAGTAACTGAATATGAAAAAAATAATCAGCAATCAGCTTATAACTTTAAATTATTGTAAATAATAAATAATGTTTTTATCATTATTAAAAAAATCAGTGTAACCAACATGAGTAAAAATGAAATACAGTACATTTTTTCGAGGTAAAATTTAGTAACAATCAGTGTGAAATGTGTTACACGGTAAATCTGAGTGCTCCAAGGGGGACATTCCCTCTTGAAAAAAAATTTTTACCATGGAAAAGCTGGCTGTGAACATACAAATATATACTACTACTATTCATTACAAACCAGGAGTGAATAATACCAATGCAGACGCACTGAGTCGTATTCAAATAGTAACTACGAGAGCTCAAACCTCGTTGGGACATCATAACCAGTCAGAACCTCCAGAAACTCAAGGAACCTCTTTACAATTAGTAGATAACGAACACCTAGACTTAGAATCGAAGGGCGAAGGTGATGTTGGTTATCAAGCATTTCTGAAAGCAGATGAAACTAAGCTGGGTCCTACGAAGAACATTGCCGAGCGAACAGGAGATCTGTTTTCCGTAGATGTTGGAATCTCATTAGCTCATTGTGTATCGGCAGATTTTAAATCGAGAAAAGGAATTGCATTCGAATTCCGAAACCGATTTGGAAAAGTTAATGAACTCCGTCGACTTAACCTAACCAATTCGCTTGGGAAACTCAAAACCTGCAATCCATTGTCAACTCAGCATTAAATGGATTGATTCATACAAATGTCTACCCCCCATCTCAAACAAACGAACTTAAACAAATACAACTTACATTACCATCTACACTAGAGCTATCTATAACTGAATCTCATTTATCAATTCCTGAATTATTCAGAACATCCAAGTTAAGCGTAGTGTACATCCAACAGAATCTCGTATTTGTGACCCGTATACTCTTATTGTCAAACCTTCGGTTTAACCTGTTTCATAATATTCCACTTCCGATACCTACAAATAAAGGTAATATAGTAATCATTGAACCACAAGCTCAGTACTTGGCAATAAGCGATACTATCATTTTAGTCTAACCGATAATCAGTATGAAAAATGTGAAACATTGTTCTCTTTTAAGTTATGTGTAAATCCTGAGGCTATCAGTAAATTTATACACCAGAAAAATAGTGAGGTATCTTTGTACAATTCCCCTTATCAAACGATAGGAGCGTGTAATTTCAAATATCTAAGCCTAAATACTACAATCTGGCATAAGCTTTATCTAAAAAACGCGTGGTTATATTATTGCATTTTGCAGGCAGTGACAGTAACATGCTCACAAAACTCTAGCAGAATTCTACTAACGGGTACAGGAAAAATTCAAATTTCTGATAATTGCGTTATATATACAGAAAATCTGATCTTAACACCATCGAGAACCCTATCATCAGAAATTCATAAAGATTTTGTTCCAGAAAATCCAAATCTGCACGCAATGTTAAAAATACCAGAATTAATTAACAGTCATCTCCCCGAGCAAATTTTGTAATATCTCAAATTTACAGACATTGAACACATGTTTTAGAACTAATGATCAATTCACAGAAAACATTTTAAAACCATCTTAACACAAGATATATTATATTATTTTTTTGAAGTCATGCTATTAATCTTGATGTTTTTTTTTTTTTTAAATAACGTAGCTACGATTGTAGCCATTGATTATATACACAACTCAGCTTTCTAGATATTATAATAGCTACTACATACCATTAAGAATATTTTTGTCTACGATAAAATATACGATATACTATACCGTAACGGAGGCACAAGCAATTTGTCATTCAAATTATGAACAGTAGATTGCATAAAATAATATAGTAAAAGATAAATAAATAGATAAAACAATTCAAAGTTATAAAATCGTATATTTTTTTAGGGTTAATTAAATACAATAGTAGTTATTGTGCAAATAAAATTAAGATTTTATTGTAATGTGTAAGGGATAATAATAACAAATTACTTAGTTCAATATAATACCATAGATGATAAATAATAGGTTAAAAAAGGGGAAACAAATAAAATTAATTTTTAGTAGGAGTAAATCTATAATAATAAGTACGTTATATCGTTAAAATTCAAAATATTTTTTGAACTGTAAAATAGTGAATACTTGTTAGTTCTAATATTTTATTGCAACGATGTTGAGAGAACAAAAACTTAACAATATAATTCGAACAACGTTTAAAATTTTTGGATTAATATTAGATAAACTAAATAGAAAAAATATTGAACGTTATTCCACTATAACGTTAAACAAATTATAAAAATAATCATCGCTTTTATTATAACAGTAGGTTTTAACTTTACTCCAATTACCTGCAAAATCAATTGGTATTAAAATTGTTGATTGCGTTCATTATATTCCGCTATGAAAAACTCATAGAATTCGATTATACGAATAGATATTTTCACTTCAGGTTGTGCAACATTTTATTCAACACAAAGCGATTGTAACATTTCTTTTTACAGTGAAAATATTGAAATTTTCTTTTATCATAAAATAAAAAATAGTTTTTAAATTTCGTTATATTGATAAAGATTTTATACCAAGACAGATAAATGTTAAAAAAAAATAATTAAAAAAAAAAAACAAATATATATAGTGCAAAAGGCCCACACATGACAACTTAGACTTGAGAATTAGTATTTTTTTCAGGGATAACCTGTTCTTTTACGCAATTTATTTGAGCAGTTTACTCGGAAAAATTACGAAATTATTCATACGTGTTACGTACCCACGTATTAATTAATCATATAATAACTATGTACAGCGCGCCGCACGTTTCTAATAATATTTGACACTATAACTAATAAGGCAATTAGTATAGTATAACATGAGGAGGTCGTTGCAAAATCGTAGAGAAAACAATTAAACTATAGAAGGTGCCGTCACATACGTATCTTTCCTGGAAAGCCAACGCCCATACGCAGGATACGAGTCGACCAGCATACCAAATACGAGACCCGAACTCTGTCTCATGACCGAGCTTAGCCACTACTACAACCACCCACTCCAAAGGACACAATCATATATATAGAATCCCAGGACAAGAGCTCTTCAGAAGGTTAGGGACATTCAGAGTCAGGTCGTAACACCACTCACAGTTTATATTCTATCATTATATTATAACATTGTATTTTTGTACTACGTTAATAAACATTCATCATACCTAGTACATCACGTATTCTATCTCTGCGTTGATGTATATATCGACGTCGGTTGGGACGTAACATACGCGATGTATAGGTTTTTACGTAGAAATATAAACCACAGATGTTCAATTAAAGATACAGCCGTTGGTGGCAAAGCATAATATTTACTAACGCGGTCCTCAAAAAACAACCATCATTTATATGTCAAAACAAAAGAATTTATTCTTGTTGCTGTGTACAAAAGCCCAATCACTTACCTCCCAACGACAATTATTAGTTACCATTCTAATACCGAGCAAAAATATTATAATATAAGGTGAACTTTATGCTAAAAACTAAGCGTAGAATATAAAGTCCACCAGTACGCCAGGAAGAAGATCATTCAGATTCATTGACTGAATACTTAACTCTACAGTTTTAGCTTCATCTTTGCAAACCCAACAAAATTAATTCATAGTCCTGACATTCTCGACATCGATATAATAAAGGCAGGTAGTCTTGCTATTGTTACAAACCCCTGAATCATATTATAATATAATATTTAAATTACATGATAATTTTAAGAACATCAGGAATAGTGTGTTATACGACGACGAGACCACGGAATACGCTGATACAGGGATTCTATTTTGACACAGAGCGTCGTCATCCAACACTATACGGGAGGCCAGGCAGTCTTATTGTTACGTCTGAACCGATACATGGTGTTTATGTCATAAGCCGTAATATTAATAAAGTATATAACTTTTAATAAATTATTTTTGCGTACATTATTTTATTTGGTTGTGTAAAATCATAACACTATCCACTAGAATCTCCCAAGTGAGGCATATCACAATGAAACAATCACCTATTAGCTCAAATTTTTTATTTGATAATTATTATTCATAACCAGTAACCAAATCATTCTAAACATTTGACTTTAATAAGATTGGGTTCTACTTGCTGGTATATGAATATAACATGATATTTACTTATAAACAACGAGATTAACCGATAGTTATCCACAAGAAAGCGTTGTTATCTCTCAATATTCATGGCATTTGCCTCTTGTACATACTTTCGAGGCCCCTGATAAGTAAATCGTTTAAAGTCTATTATATCTTAATCCGTGGTTCACGCTGAAAAGTGGGAATCGACGATTGCCGCATGAACATTACCATAGACATAATATAGATGGATGTTCCTAGTCCAGGGATCGGAACCTTTAGGATATTTTTGGTTCTGGTACCAATTAAATTCTTGAAAAAAAAATAATCCATTTTGTTTTCGGTTCTTAAAATTACTAAATAAGGGTTCCGGTTCTGGTTTCAGTTAGTTCCGGTACTTTTTGGTTCATAAACAGAAATGGATTTTTCCAAAAATACTTATTTCTTATTAGGGAAGAGTTATGAATAACTAAATATTGTTATTCGTAGGTATTTCGTAAGCATTCGTTAAAAACACAACATTGTTGTCCGATAATTATTGTTATATATATTAATGAAAATGCAACCTGCATATTTGTAAATTAATCACTGTCGGCTGTATAATACTCTTAATTTGAGTTAAAAAAAATATTTCTATGAAAAATAATTATTTATTTACATAATAACCCAATTTAAATAAAATTTTCAATGATGTCTTAGAACCGGTAAGATCCGAAAAACATATTTTTTTTTTAATGGGTATTCTAAGCACTGTAAAATATGGGTTCCGAACCAGGTTCCGGTTCTTAGATTTTATCCAGGAACCAGTTCTTCAGGTTCTGGTTTTTGTCCCTGGACTTCCTATTCTAAGGTTTTATTCTAAGGTATTATTTAGAATACGGTCAGGTACCGCTCATTGTTCCCCCCACTGTCCACGTTCACTACCAACGCACGACGACGAACGCCGATCGACGAGTCTCAGTTGCATATGGTCGAATAGTATACAATACATTTTAACTCAAACGTTTACATTAGTTGTCAACGATGAACTAATATGACACTCTAGCCGGCAAAGTGTCGAGGTGCGTGCTCCTAATGAGGCCAAGCCCCTCTGCGTACGATTCGGCCTACCGTAGCGTAGTAGGTATACGACGCGCATGTGCCTTGGTAGCGTTAAATATTGAACGTTTAACGTTTCTGAAGTCAGGTAAGAAGTTTCACATCCAGAAATTTACTATCAAAAAAATACAATATACACTTACTTTCAGTTTCAGTTTCTAAAAATAAAATGATGAACGTATTATTAAATATACATTTTTATACATTTTTCCTTATACAAAATATTTCATTACGTAGAATTTTGCAACGATTTATTTGTTTAACGTTGCAACTTGAAATGGATGTAACATTTTAATTCAATAATAAATCGGTGTATACGGAGAAAAAAGGCAGCTCCCAAGTTTCGTTCGTATTCATTTTTATATACACGTTACATTTTTTTTATTGTTGTCGTCATCAGTAAGATGACACAATAATCATTGTAAGTTTTCTCTGGTTTTGAGGATACTGAATCAGCAGATCATTTATACAACGATTACCAATAAATCATATATCGATTACAATTCGATGAGTACTTATTTATTTGTGTCAGATATGAACTATGTGATATAATTATATATAATATTGTCGATGTGCATATCTACAAACCGGTCTAGCCAGCACTAGTCTCTATACATTGTTATCATGTTGCATGTTTAGTAGTTAGTTGCGTTTTCTCTGTCGTCGGCGAGTGACATAAAAATAAAGTGATATACAGTCCACACACACACACATATGATGTTATGATTTTTAGTGTAAATATTTTCGAGAGGGAAAAATTCCCTTTTCCTCATCCAACAACAATTTGGTTATTTAAATATTGAACGATTAACATTTCTGAAGTCAGGTAAGAAGTTTCACATCAATAAATTTAATATTCAAAAAATACAAAATTCACTTACCTATACATTCAGTTTCTAAAAATAAAATGATAAACATATTATTAAATAAATATTTTATACTTTTATCCTTATACAAAATATTTCATTACGTAGAATTTCGCAACGATTTATAAATCATTATATACGAATAACGATACTCCACGGATACGGAGTTAAAAGATACAAAAACTTGTTTGAAATCTTCTGTACAATTTGTTTATGTTGTCTCGGTATTGTTCCCTTTATATATATTATAGTCAATCCCCACAAATTTACCAACTTTTTTAGAGTATGGTGAAAACATTGTTACAATACAGTTCACTGTAGTTCCACAGTTTCACATATTGAAACACCACGGGTCATAATTTGTTAACCATACTATACGTAAGCAAAAAAAAAAGTTCGTAAACTTATGGTGAAAAATATATATTAGAGTATAATATGAGAGTATATTAATTGATACTCTCACTCTAGTCTCCAAAATTAATTTTAAAACCATCTTTTACAAAATATAACTGATAACGTACTTTTTAAATCTGGAATAAAATAAAACAGTAGTTACTAAATATGAAATATTCATAATTTTTTTTTTTGTGAAATGGTCAAAGGTTGAATTAAAAATTATAAACACGTGGTTGAAGACCAATATTGAAATTGCATTATAATCACAAAACTGCTGACTTCCAAGGATCTGTATAACGCATATAATAAATTTTTTTGTACCATCGTCCTTCGGTATACTACCGATAATCGTTATTTCAAGTATTCATGAGATTTTCATCTATTACACCTGTATTCTTACAATTAGTCTGTGGCATTATTTCAGTTTTTAATAGAGGGGGCAAAACTTATGACCAGGCCTAGTGAGTAATTTAAAACAACTCCTCGCAGGTACATATTAATATTATATTATGTTCCTTTTCCTTTTCCTTCATAGAACACATATTTATATATATACCAAGAACACATATATTCATAGGTACATATCAACTTTCATGCACATAAAACTAAGCAATTAATTGGTAATTACCAATTTATCATTGTGATAATAATTATTTAGTACCTATTCAATTTTATATTGTTCTATAAATAATAAATATAGGCATATGTTTGCGTTAATATATTATAATACTAGGTAATCAAAAAACCACCGGGAACCGGCCAATCTGACTTCGAGCTGCTATTAAAATCAGACAAGGGCAAGTGCCCACCTTTCCTCACATCTAAATGACACCACTGATGAATGATTACAGTCAATGGACAGTTTGACAGAAGAACCACGGGAATATAAAAATCCAATTTAGAATTACATATTATTTTCTTAAATATTGTAGTATATTCGAAGATACATTTTCAACACTTACTAAGTCGAAATTCGATACAATATTTATACTTCAGAAGGTTAGATATGTCTTATTTATTTGGCGGAATCTCTGCAACCGTGTGGAAGCGGACTCTTGGGGCGTCCCCTATAAGTTGGTTACAAAAAAAAAATTATAGGTCGTACACCGATAACGGGGATAACGATTCCTAGACGGTTGAAACCAATAGTTCCCAATCAATTGACCACCGATATGGCCTGAAACAGAAGCGTTAAAAGAAGTACCATTGATAATTTGTGCAGAATTAAAATCAATAGCTGGAAAACCTTTCAACGAAGAAGGTGCCTGGGACTGACGGAATCCCAGATGTCATAATGAAGCATGTAATTCAGTAAAAATCGGAACTCATTTTAGGCACACTTAACAGATGTCTAACACAAGGGATTTTTCCGAAAGCATTGGACGAAGCCACGCTGGTATTTCTCCCAAAGAGCAATAAACCACTAGATCAGCCCTCGTCGTACAGGCTATCTGTCCCATTAATACAATCGGTAAACTCTTGGCAAGATTCATTAAAAAGAGACTGGAAGCATACCTAGAACAGAATAGCGGGATCAAGAGTCGCTGCAAGTTAAATTTTGTACATGGCATTGATGTGGGCCTCGGTATTAGTCATTGATAAAAACATTAATGTGCTATCAAGTTCGCAACGGCTGATGGCTGGGTTGCATCTGCATACAAGACGATGCACAACTAATGCAATACTGGTGGTGGCAAGTATTTTGCCTTTAAAATAGCAGTTCATTAAGATATACACAATATATTCGGCAAGGCAGACAGGATCAGCCCCTCCCACAAAGTGAGAGTTGAGAGAAGAGTCAATACGCAGTTGGCAGAACGAATGGTAGGTGAAGCTGGATGAAGAGGTTAATACCAGATCTGCGACTCTAGGTTTTGAGATCTTTCAAAACAATAAACTATCATATCACGCAATTTCTCACAGGACATGGGTGTTTTGGAGCAAAGCTTATGAAAATTGAGAGACGTGACACATCTATGTGTCATGATTGTCTGGCACCAGTGAATGACGCTGAACACACGGTTTTCGTTAACGACCGGTGGTGGAGATAACTAAGAGAATTGGAGATGAGAACAAACGTGTTATACACTCCCGAATCGGTGGTCAACACAATGCTTGGAGCAGAGAAAAATGGAAAGAAATATGCAGATACGTTGTTCATGTTTTTAAAACCAAGGAAACAGAGGAGCGACAACGTCAACGAAATCTACAGCAAACTTAAGCTATATGTATTGTGGCCCGAAGGGTGGATTCGAGGGGACAAAGCCTCTCTCATTTGTAAATAACGATTGTGAGGATCTATTTGTATATTTTAATAAAACAATTATTTTGAATAAAAATGTCTTTAAAGTATAGAAAATTCTTCAGGAGAACAATTTAAAGCTTGTATAACTGTATTATGGAATATAACATTATTGTTAATAACCAATAAGGATTTATTAGATCACTCATTGCTTGGACAAAATATCACTATAAATATCTAAGGCTAACCATTTATCACTCATTATTTTGATTTGTATTGGACCCACCAAAATAGCGCCGTATACAATACAGGAGCAGATTTCCATATTTGAATTTCATTCAGATATGTCACTATGACTAGGCGAATCCCTGTTTAGAACCGCTAATTCATTGGATCACAGCCTTATTCAGTCACCAACTTGAGCCAACACCAACTACCCAAATTATTATTTTGTAGTAAATTATCGTAATATAATCAATATAAAAAGCAGTTGTTACAGCATTCAAAGTTCAAACACTGTATTATTATTTTAAGATCAGTTATGACCTCTGTTTGACATTGATTATTTAGTTACTACATAGTTTTATTAGTATAGTATTTAAAATTAATTTTAATTTTTTTATTACTTACTTTTCCTGTAATCTTGTAATAGTTCTGTAAAAATAAAACTACATTGTTACAGTTTTCAATTGTAGTTTGGATTATCTACATGACTACATTCTACATTATAATAATTATACTATTATATCTATGATATCTAAGTCATGATATCTAAGTCAGTTACTGTTTGGTTAAATATTCAATATATTCAACAAATTATTCATCAGGACAAACATTTTAATTGTACCTCCACATTTATTTGAAATTTACTGGACATATTTACTTATGTCGCTGTACGTATACTTTCTTAGTTACCCATGTATATATAAATAAATGAATGTGTGCGTGTATGTGTGTGTAAAGATTTGGTACAGAGATAGATTAAACCTCTGGGAAGAAAATAGGCCAATTTAAAAAAGGGTAAATTCCAACCCGGGGACGTGCTCGAACAGGGATTATTAGATTTACGATGGACATTTTTGTTTGTAAAAGGTTGCAATTGGTTTTCTTAATAATAATTATTATTAAAGTGATAAGCTTGTGAGTTGGCCTGTTCTATATATTTTAGTACAGAATATTTCAATTATGAACCACGGTTTTGGTGGTTGGTTTTTTATTTTTCTTCCTTCTGTATACATGTGATTCTTTGGTTTTTTTGTTCATTGGATTTTAGAACAGTATGATTAGGTTAGGATTTTGTATTGATTAATTGTGTTAATCCACCGAAGGTTGAATTCAGTTAAAAGGACAAACCTGGTTTAATTATGATACTTAAGAGTTCAATTATACACTTACGTACAAACCAAAAAGGATCCTAACTGGTAATATACTGCTCGCGTAATCACAAGCGAATCTCAAAAACAACACCGGTCGGGATGGCTATACATTAAAATATAATATAATTTACACTTGAAAAGGCATTGCTTCCACAGCGTTTTACACCCAAAAGAAGTTGAACAATCAGAATTTTTTCCGGGCAACACCGTGTAATCATGTTTAATAAAAATTAAAATAAAAAAATATAAAAACTAAATATTTTTATTTGTTTACTTTTCTGGTAATCGTTTTATGGAATTGAGTGATGCTTATTTAGTTATACCAAGTTTGTCATTTTTACTTAATTCAACCTACGGTAGATAAATACAATCAATCAATACAAAATCCTGACCTAATCTAACCGTGCTAAAATCCGACGAATAAAAAAAACCAAAGATTCGTGTGTATAGATAAAGAAGAAAAATAAGAAAAAAACAATTTAAAAACAATGAAAAATATTTGAGATATTCTGTACTAAAATACATAGATGTGCCACTGCGCCAAAAAGCTCATTGCTTTAATAATAATAATAATTATTAAAACCAATATTTTATAATATAAACATCATTGATTGTTTGATGTATTTTTACACTAACCAAAATATTGAATAATTTATTAGTTTTTATTTTTTATTTTATTTTATAGTTTATATCAGTTAGTATGATTTGAAGATCATTAAAATCATGTTTTAGTTATTATTATGGTGAACAATTAAACAAAATGGTTATGAAATAATTTACATTTAAATAAATTAAATTGAATATATACGTACTAAACGTTACTACAGCTATAAAAATATAAACAATAATAATTATTATATTATTTTAAATGGACTTACTCTAAAATATTAAATACGGAATGATAAAAATAATCTGGTAAAATACTATTGAGAACGGAAATTTTAGTAATACGGTTGATAAAACTCGATTTCTTCTTCTAAATTTAATAATTGTTATCAAACGATAGTTTCATAATAACTAATAAATATATTATAATATATATGTAGAATATAGAAAATAAAAATGCAAGTAATTTATTAAAAGTTTAGAGTTTGATGGCTTTCGCTACTCCACTATAACTGATATATAGGTAACTCACTATATATTACACATACATATTAATTAAATTATTTAATTTTTTTTTTATTAATCTTAAGCATCAGCAACTATGGCTATTACTCATTAGTATAATATTTTAGCGAGATTATTTTGACGTGAACAGGTACGGTGTTGTGAAGTAGGGGTGCATTGTCCCATCACCGATAAGGTATGATGTGGTTCTGAATAAGACATCACGTTGTGTTATGGTTACAAAATAATGTCACATTATTGACATACACCAACGTACACAAAACAGAATCACGACTAGGAGAACATATTTATAATTCGGTGTCAATGACCAGCAAAAGTAAAGCGCGACTTTGTCTCACGTCCCATTTTGTGCCATAATCGGTCATGATGGGAGATTCAACAGTGTCGCAGCATTATTTAGGTTAGGTATATACGTATCCGAGAGCTAAAATATATAACTTTTGATACCAAAATAAACAAACACTTTTAAAATATGCAGTTAATAATATTAATTTGAAATTGGTTAAAATATTAAAAAATAATACATATTAAAAATGTTGGTTTATTTGTATAGTTTATGAACCCATAGACACTACATAGTCAACAATCAACATGTATTAAAGACGAAGAGGTTATAATTTATAAATGTTAAATACAATATTGGGTGACAAGCTTCCTAACTGAACAGTTAACTGATTCATACTTATAATGCTACTGGAAACCTGGATTGAACGAGGACTAGAGGTAAAATGGGACACCGATTGTACATCGGAAAAAATATTGAAACAAAAAATGTAGCATTTAGGTCACACTATAATAAATTGTATTATTTGATATTAACATATAATTCAAGTGATAAGGTGCACGAGTTCTTTGAATTTAACGGCAATATGAAATGTAATATCTTGGGTACATCAAATAATGAATAAGTAATTAAATAATTGTTTGTTCTTAATTACTCTTGTATAACTTTTAATGGCTTGTCTTGTTTAGGTTTCAATCAATACTACTTTGGTAGAGTTTATCCTTATTTTGGGAATTATAAACACGTTAAATTAAAATATTACTATTTAGAGTAAGACGGGAAAAATACAATGGGGCATAATGAACCATGGTCTATATTATTATTTATATTTTTTAATGTTTTAAATTCGGATTTATGTTTATTATGATGTATGAATATACCTAGTATACTAAAGTAAATGTTTTATAAGAAAATATAACTATAGGACATAGGTATTATCATTTAGAAATAAAATACGAAATTTAAAACTATAGGTAACTATAATTTTCCCTAGCATTTTCGTGATAAATGTTAATGTACATAAATTATATGTGCTTAATGTATTTATAAAATAAATAAAAATAAAAATTTTAAGCTTGAATTATATTTTATCACCTATATGATATGAGATAATTTGTATTTGTTATGAATCAGGACAAATGTTTCATCTTACTTCAGCCATGGTCCATTAGTAACCAGTAACTACACATAATTTTACATAATAAATCTTTGTTTTTCAATAGAATAAAGTATTAACACTCTCGCTTAAATACATTTGAAGTTAGGTGTCCCATCTTACCCAGATTAAAAGTTAATAAAAGTTATTAAAAGTTAATTACAATATTGGGTGACTAGCAGTGAACTGATTCATACCTATAATGCTAGTTAGTGAGTAAAAATTTGAGAATGATTATAAAAGTTATGAGACACAAATTAGATGGATTGAATAAAACAAAATTAAACACATAAAAAAAATAAAAAAGGCACGTACTTTTTTTTTCTAGAAATAAAATAATAAAAGATGTTTAATAATATGTCATATTCTTTGATAAATTTCTAATATTGTACCTAATGATTCAAAGTCTAAGAATTAATATATTTTATGGTGATACCTTATATTTTCGATCTAAAAAATATTTTATTACGTAGGATTTTGCATTGATTTACCGACTAGAATTTATTGTATGCTTGTGTGATTTCAATTTATGTTAACGATATAGTAGTTTGATTCAAGCTGGATCAACATTTAATATAAAGTTATTCATAAGTTAATACAGCAATTATGAAAAAAAAGTGGACAGATGGGTGCCACTGTGCAGTCCAGTATTTGTCGAATATGTCATTGAAATAGTTGTTAAGATTGAATTCAATAATAAATAATTGTATACAAAAAACAATTCAACGCGGAAGCGGTGTATCAGCTTAGCATACTTGTATAAATATTAACTTTCAATAATTTAAAAAAAAAAATTAATACAAATCAAAAATATCTCATGGCTATAATTATACCATTACTTTCCGGTAAACTTATTTTTTGTTAATGGAACAAGAACTTGTGGGGTATCTTCTATACATTTTTTTTATGTAAGGTAAGAAAATAATTTTTTTAAGAATTTCTAACTGAAAAATAATTTGCAAATTATCAAGATTTTGATGAATTTTGTCAACATTTAAAATCTAAATGCTTGAGTATACTCATGTACTCTGGGTCCCCTTTTGAGCAGTGAAATCCTCTAATAATTTAGAACGGAGCCAAAAGTTATTTTCAAACTCTGTATCATCTATGCTGAATATTTATATTATACTATTATCAGCAAGATCACCAGCCAGTTATACATTAGGTCGGTCTTCTCCCCTTGGTATATAGTAGAGTCGAGCCTAACATACTGTTTTCAAGTATATTAATTAATGGACGTATTGATATTCTCAGTCTAGTCTTCAAAATACAATTTAAAACCATTTTTTACAAAACAGAACTGATAACATACCTGCTGACTCTGGAATAAAATAAAAACTGTATTTATTAATTACAAAATATTCATATTTTTTTTTCTGGTTGATCTAAAATGTATAAACAAGTGGTTTAAGACAAAAACCTAATTAAATTAAATTATAATTAGCTCATATTTTTTTTTTTTTTAAGAATCCTGAAAATTAAATCTAATTTTCTAAAAACATATCAGCTATCTAAATTATATTTGATATAATATAAACAATAAAAATGATTGTCTCTAACTCTATACACAAGTATGATTCGTCTAATTTTATATCATATTAAGTGAAATTATTACTAAAAATAAAAATAACTTACTGTATTTGTCTGTTAGAAAGAAAATACACGATATTAATTTAAAAGGATAATTATTTATTTATTTTATTTTCAGCATAAATTACGGGCATGTTCCCAATTTACAATTAATATTTAAGTAACACAATTACGATTACTAGTGTGATATACAATGAATATTGTCGTTAAAATTACTTGGTAAATTTAAGATAATGAAAAAAAACGGGTCAGCATTGTTGATAAACATATACTGCGCCGAATTGTTTCATTTAAACTATAATTAGTGGAAGGGGTTGGCAAATTAAAAGTTTTATATTGATGATTAAAACGAGGAGGGACTTTTATAGGAATAAGCGAGGGTAGGTGAGGTGAGTCAATCAGCCCATTTAATAATTTATGAATGAATTTAAGGTTGGACGCACGCCCACGATCTGCCAGGGAATTTAGTTTGAGATGCGCAAGTACTGTTTAATAGTTAAGAGGGGGACATTTAAGTCTAAGTACATCACTGGCATATTTTAAAAATTTGTTTTTTACACGCTCAAGCATTATTGCGTTTTGGGCAGTTTTAGGATCCCAAATGCCATAGCTATACTCGAGCTATTCTCGAGTACGTCTTGTCAGACCATAAGTGAACAGTACAGTGCCTTAAGGGTGGACGCTAACTTAAACTCCGTTATAATCAGTTTAATAAAAAGTAATTACTTTAGTGACTTACAACAGGCACGCTCAATATGATGATTTGGGATAAGTGGAAGACAGAGAACAAAACCAAGATCAGTGACAGATTTTTCGATCGATCGAAAAGTTGTCCCACTGATTGCATATTGAAAATTAATTGGGCATTTAAGATGGGTAAAAGTCATACAGTGGCATTTAGTAAAAATGAAATTCAACCCTAGCTTGTTGGTCCAAGGAACAATTTTATTTAGTTCATCTTGTAGGATAAGACAGTCATTTTGAGAGTCAATATGGCAGAATATTTCTATATCATCGCAAATTCTAGAAGCCATGCATGCTCTAATGTACGATATATATACTATTTAAAAATACAGAAAAAAGGAGAGGAGAGAGGAGGCCACCTTGAGGGACACCACAAGAAATTGGAAGTATAGCAAAAGAGACTCCATATATTTTAACGAATTATTTTTTACCATCAATAAAAGAACGAAACCAGGATAAAAGTGTTTCACCGAAACCTGTTGCTTGCAAAACACAAAGCAATGTATGGTGATTAACACGGTCAAAAGCCTTACTGAAATCAGTAAAGATAACATCAACTTACGAATGTGCTTTAAATGCTTCAAATAATAAAAAAATACTGCATTTCAAGAGGTTGTTGAACGACCTGGGCGGAAACCTTGCTATTCATCAACTAACGCTAGGTTGACGCTTAGTTGAATATTTTTAAGCACACTTGATTCAAATAATTTGGCATTATGGGAAAGAATTGAGATTGGTCTTTAATTGGAGTTCACCTGATTTCAGAACTGGAGTAGGAGAACACAGTTTCCAAATATCAGGAAAAATCCCTTCTTCAAGAAGCGTCTAAATATAAGCCACAGTATATTGAATACCTAACATTAAGCAGAAATAAGCCATATAATCCATCAGGTCCAATAGACTGAGTATTACAGAGGTTAGACCGTCAAAAACATCATCAATTGAGAAAAAACAGTTATGGGGCAAGTCATACTCTAAGATTTAATGCCAGAAAGATTACAGTTACTTCGCTTGGGCGTATATACAGAACTAAAAAAGTAAGAAAATAAGTTGGCAGATTGTTGTTTATCTAATCCTGCAATATTATTGTGGTATACAGTTTTGGGAATGTAGCTAGGTGAGCGAGTGGTTGAAATATACAAGCTTATTGCATTTATACCCCTTCTTAATCCAATATTTGATGATAAAAACAAAAAAATGGCAGCGGAAAAAGAGCCAATAACAATCAAGTATACATACGCGGGAATTTTGAATTTGTTATCTTTTGTTAGTGTGTTTTTGATGATAAAAAAAATTGATATTTGAGATATCCCTTTACGCAGCCATTTTGTTTCTGATGACAAAAATCCTGGTTAATATGCAATAACCTGTATATTTCAACTATGGGTTAACAGTGCTTCCTAATAAATTCCAAGAAACTCTAGTGTTCTTTGTTAAATGATTTTTCAGCATTAGAAACAAAGCTTTTGAAGCATCTTTTCACCTCAAATATACAGCGTGTCCGAAGGAAATAAAACTCTCTACAGTGAACTAGGGAACTTTATGATTTAAATAGCGCGTGTGATATTTTATTTTCTTTTGCAAAATAAGATATTTCATGTGCTTAGAGATATAGAGTGAAATACTGAATACAATAAATGTATTTAAGCACAGTAAATTTAGGAGCATAATATAACGCGTAAACAGAGGAGTTTAAATTGAGTTCAGAGAAGGTTAGTTCCCAGTTAAAGGAAGAAATGTACCTATTGATTACATCGTAGCGGCATTTGTAAAATTTATAGAATTCATGAGTTGAATCAAACTGCTTAACCAGCGTCGACATAATATATTTGATACTTAGCGCAGAGTGGTAGGGATCGAGAGGTACTAAGAGTTCAAGTGCTGTCTCAACACTCAAATTACAAAGATTAAAAAACACCAAATCTAAAATAGATTTACGACAGTTAAAGACATTATTGTACTGCAAGAAGCCTCATAGGGCAAATCGTTCGGAAGCACATGGAACTCTGAGTTCAGCACAGGAACTATATTCGAGACCATCATCATATAATTATACAATATTCGTAAAATGTTAATTTTAAAGATGAAAATCTAGTGCGTTATTTTAAAATATCTCAACAAATTGATTACATATATTTCAGTACCTAGGAGACCAACTTTGAAATGTAACAAATTTTGGTTGAAAAAAAAACAAATTCAAATTTGATCTTAAATTAAATTGTGATTTTCTAACATGTTTAAGGAATATGGAATTAAGAAACGAATCATTTTGTAACAAGTAATAGTAAACATATTCAAAATCTTTGAACTTATCAAATATACTGAAAATTTTACCTGAATTGTAATGAAAAACCAAGTCGGGGAAATAATATAATCATATAGCTACACACAATGTAGATGACAAGTAAGTAACTATACATTCGGGAAAGGTCCCAGACTCACACTCGCCCATAATTTATAGCTTTTATAACATCAAACGAGTGTTCCAGATTTAAAAGCTTCTTTATATGATTACTAATTGATTAAAAAAAATATATTTTTAGAAAGAAAAAAACTATTATTTATGTAAGTAATATACCAAGAAACCTTCAATCCAAAACGAGTTATAAAGATCAATAATATAAAAAGCATAAAAAAAATTGCATACCTTTAGCTGTATAATAAGAAAATAATATTAATAATAATCATATTAATATCATATCATATTATTTGTCTAAAATTGTTAAATCAAAGGACCAACAAAAAATAAGTACCGTTAAATATTAACTCAATAAATATTATTGTTGTAATCTACTTAACATAAAATTAATTATCAATACAATTTAATAACTAATCATAATAAACTTATAAAACAACAACAATATCTATCGATATACTAAAATATTTTATAAAATTATGTGGATATTGGCTTTTAAGTCATCCAAGTATTAAAAATGTCGTGGGCTTGGAACTAAAATATATGCTATCTAAAATTATCGAATTCTTCATAAGTATAATTTATAGTTTTTATAACACTGTATTATGGATTATAACACTATTGTTTATGACCAATAATATGACCTATAGATATGAAAATATACGTCTTACCCACAGACTAAGATATTTTAAGATATATACCTATTATAATTGAGTATATCTTAATCCATGGTTCTACTAAATAGAGTTGCAGAATTTACATAAAAAAAAATCGATGACCTATTATTTGTTGCCAGTACCATTTGAAACCGGGCCGAGTATGCACGACTAGTAGGCACGTTGCTGCACCGGCGCTAGTCACAACGCGTTTGGTATAGACTAGGTAAAAGAAAATGGGTATAACTCGAGGATTTGACATAGTGTAAAGGGGGTTCACAACTAATCGTGTCGTGTTGTGTCGTGTAAAATCAATATCTTTCATGTTTTTCTTCATAAAAATAATTATTTCATCACACGATAAACCAAACGATACCGCTTAGTTGATCAAATGTAATCACGTTTAAAGATATTATGGTTGCCCAACGAATCTAGAAAAATGTCTACTGAAATGAAACTCCATAATCAGTATTAAACAGCTGGAGATTTCCACCCTAGCGCTTATTTGTTGTAGTGACTATAAATGCAGTTACCTTTCAAATGTAAATTGTAGTTGCGTGATGGCCACTATGGCACACAAGCGATAGTGCTTAAATCTCCATCTCTTTAATTTAACTTTAATACTGATTATAGATAATCATTTCGGTAGACATTTTTCAAGTATGGGAATCATGGGTCGATGGGCAACTATATTATCTATAGCCGAGATGATAACTAAAAAAAAATGATAAAATGTTATCATCGGGTATGTAGTTATATCGTAGCTCATCACAACTTCCTCCCGTCTTTTCGGTACCGTTCCGCATCATGGAGTATTTTGTATTATATTCGTTATTAACTGAATTATATTGTATTCGTTTTAATAATTGTACCATGTATACGATTTCTGTGTTTTTTTATGTATTTATCTTCCTCGTAACTTTGATATCTTGTCCCCTATTGGCGACGCGAGCTACTCGTCCCGCGACGGGTACGACACGGCTAACCGACTAGCCATCGTTTGCTCACCGCCATCGACCGAGCCACACGTTCCGTTCGACTTGCGATCTCCTTCGGCAAACCATTCGACCGACCCCGACGACCGTGAGTGCGTTATATGGACCACGTCCGACCGTCTCCACTATACCGCTCCGATCTCGCGTCCTAGCATGGGTTACGTATCAGTCCATCGATCCGACGGTGCTGACGCCCAAGAACAACGGCTCGCCTTTTGCCGCGACCGCTATTCTTGTCGCCCGCGCCGGCATAGATGAGCAACACTGACCTACAAACGACCGCTACAATATGTCTGCGTCATTGCAACAATAATGTGTTAAACGTATTTCCATCGTCGTTCGAGTTCCTAATCTTCTGCCTCTGGCGTCAGAACAAATATTATTTACGCAGGTGTGGTTTCGGCCACTGTTTTGCCATTCACACATCAGCATTTCCACATTTACTAAAGATACAATATTCTTATCATTGGCATTACATTTTAGTATACAGATTAAAACACGACATGACATGACACGGGCAGTTGTGGTCCCCCCCCCCCCCCCCCCTTAAGAAAGTCCACTGTCGCCTATGAAGTATTCACTTAAAAAAACAACACGCACATCATTAATTTCATGTCATTTTCGACCACACTTAAATGAATGGTATGTCCCATCCTTATATATAATATATTCTGTAGACTTCCAAGATCATAGTCATATATAATAGTATTATTATATATTATAAAATAATCTGGCTAAACATTTACGTTGGCAACAGTTGACAACGCGCTTTAATAAATAACGCGATGATTTGACATGGTGTGAGAAGGTCCCTATGAAGATATCACCTCAAAAAAATCACAACACACATCATTCTAAAATTAATACATTAATCGCTACGCAATTAAAGAAATGAGCGATAAAATATGATTGCATTGGCATAGCTTAACCAATTGTGTTTTATTAGTATATGCTAATAAACAACGAGCTGGCCAACTGTATTCACTTAACACAATTTAGTAGCTAATTACAGAACAGATTGATAAATAATTAAAAATTAAAAAATATTGAACTGGTAAGAATTGAACCACTTTTCTTAATTTAATTCAGCGCCATCATTGTGACTCCTATATATTTAACGGTCTTTGGCCAGATATCTCTGTGAAATTCTTCAGTATTTAAAGTTTAACGTCATTATTGTCGACGTTGGTTGGTTTTGTCATACGCGGTGAAGCAAGCAAGTTAATATACTAAACCAACGAGACGTTGTTTGGCATTGCTCTTGTGTATCGCAATCACTAGTCTCCGTGTATATGTTATGAAGTTGTTTTGCCGTTGTAATCTGAGTGGTACTTGATAACTTTATGAAGGAATATTTTAGTATGTGTGTGTACTGTTAAGATATAATAATTTATAACAAAATAATTTAGCCCCTCTTGGTTTCGAGCACATGAATTTTGTTAATACAAAATTGAAATATCACGAAATAAAATTATATAACTAGTTACTAATTTCAGTTAAACTAAATAAGAATTACGTACCTACATCCACTAGAAAAAAAAATAGTTTAATGTTATTGTTTCTGATTTAAGTTATATTATTTAGTTTATTATGATTTATCAACATTTAATTTTATTTAATATAAAGTTGTAAATTATTTTTATAATTTACGAACATAATTTATCATTTTTTACTATCGTTAATACTTCAACTACTAAGGTCATTAACCTGTGTGTACTGTAGGCAGGGTACTGTAGATTTGCTTACACGTGTGTGTTTATTTTTGGCAGCATTTTTGATTTGGGCACCCCAGGTCAGGGGATGGTGGCCTCTCTCTTCAGAAAGATGTCTGCCTGAAGAGAAGTGCCGCCTGTGATTGAGGTTCAAACTGGTGACGGTGCGCATTGCAACCGACGCCTTAGTCCTCTCGGCCACTCCGTCCCTCTTACGAACTTATTGTTTTTAATTTAAACTATACAATGTGGTTCTTATATAATAGATACATTCACAGTAACTGGGATCAAAAAGATGTTTACAATAAACGATTCTGAGTGATGTCAATCTATAATATTACCAAGTAAATTATTTGATATTATTATTGTGATTAAAGTAATATTTATTTTAAATAATATTTACTATTAGGCATTAGTATTTAGTACTATCATAGGTTGAATTCTTTTTGCCAAAAAATGCAATTTAAAATTTCATTGTGCACATGTGTATAAACTGTATCTAAACAGTTTAACAATGCACTCTAAAAGTCTCAAGTATCCACAAATAATACTTAAAATTACATCAATATAATTAAAATCGTTATTCGTGGTTTTAATAATATGTAAATTAGACCAATTTGAACTTGAAATGTATGTGAAAAATAACTATTTTTTTATATTTTTTAGATTTGTTGTTACAATATGAACTATTTATGATAATCAAAATTCACATTTTATATTTTTTAAACTAGAAAACAATTTGGAAAGTTTCTATATTTTGATAAATATTGTCAAATATTGAAGATTTAATACTAATAAAAAAAACCCATGCGTATTATGGGTCTTTAATATTTATCAACTGCTACTATAACAATTAATAAGGAACTTTGTATTAAATTTCCAAGGTTTTTAACCAATCGAATACATTTTATTGACATATATTATAGAAAAAATACTAAAAAAATTAAAATATTTCTAATGTTTATACATAACTCAAATCGAGTCAAATTATTTTGAATATCAACAAATTAAGAAAATCGTTTTATGAGAATTTATTAATTTATGGGTGAATATTATACAATGTCGAACATCAAACGCCCGTAAAAAATGAATTTGATTTTTGGTTAAATTTTTTTTTTTTGTTAAATGAAGGAAAACTTAAGGCGGCCGGTGCCAATGTAATTTCGTACTCAAATATACGCTCTACGGGAATAATGATCTTATTCTGTAGAATCAACCAAATTTGATAATTTATTTTTAACTAATAGAGGGTAATATTCTGCAGGCCACATCGAACTTCGTTTTTCAATTTTTTAATCTCAAACTATAAAATATGTCTTCAAAAATAATTCAATTGTAAGCGTGTTTTTATAAATTTTACTATACCATTATTTGAATTCAAACTAAAAATTCTAGTTTGAAGTGGACTGTAGAAAGTCTTGTTCTTTCAAATAAAAAAATATTTATCAAAATCTGACAATTCTGTAAGGACTGAGAGTTATTCCCGTGAAGTCATTTTTTTTATATAATACACCCTATAACCCTCTCCTAATACATTGGTATCGGGTAATAGATTAGTGTAAATCTATTAAAAATTAGGTGACAACTAAAACAAAAAATGTAATTTAAAAGCTAACACCTAACTCTTAAGAGGACATGTAACAGTAGGTACAAGTACCTACTGTTCTATTTAAAAATAACAATAATTTATCCCTAAGGTTTTAATCGGTAGTTAATGATATTAAATAAATATATACTGCTTATGTATATACTTCCGTGACAGGAACAACACTTTACACAAGACGGCCTTCTCCTGGAATTAGTTTACACTTGCCACTTAGGCCCAAGAGATAGGTACATATACCAGATAAGGATATGTCCATATAAGGAGTGAAGTGGTTTGACAATTATGCTGATCTATGTGTCTTCAAAATGTCGACGCACTACTTTTTTGTGCTACTAGCTTATCCCTATTTACAGTTGTTTATTAATAATTGTAATGTGCTAAATGTATTGTTACATTGATATTAAAGCGGTACGTAACATCGTAAACTAGCAAATTGTATGCTCAGCAGATCACATTTAGCTCGACTAGTTTAAAAATTATAGTGAATTTATCTCTTATAAAAAAGAGTTGTTAAATAAATACAAAATAATACATACAAGTTTTTCCTGTAAACGATAGTCTTTGATTAATAAATACAATTATAACTGTATGTCAACTATGTAAATATTATTATATGTATTTTATATTCATAATATATCGACGGTTCAAAGCCAAAACGGCGTAAACGACAGTTTTTACAAAAGACATTTTTTCGTATCATGATGTAAACGCTAGAATGACGAATAGATTAAGCTTACTATCGTGTCGATTGATTTAACTGTACAATTGTATATATATTTTAAAAGTTTGTGTCGTAAGCGACATTAATTTATGCTTTAAGTGGCTGCACTGCCACTTACATTATATTACGTTTATCACATGTTTTTCTTTTGGCGGTTACAGCAGATATTATTTGATAACGAGACGTCATAACTCATAATATGTACCAGTGTTACGTGCTGCCCTTCAGGGATTCACGATGTAGATGATTTTGAAAATAATAGTAGTCAAATTAGAATAGTAAATGCAATGTTTTTATTATAACAGAATAAAATGTATAATATCGTCGTGGTAGTAGTAGTCGTCCTGTATAATATGGCTTGTGGCGTGAAGTCACTTCTGTGTTGCTGGTCCAGGTACATCTGCTTATGCTGTGCTCCAAGCCCTCCTATATACGATGTAGGTTCCTTTGATAGTATTGGCGTGTAGACAGGGTGTCCTTGAGGTGGATGTAGCTGTTCACAAAGTTGTTATTCTCGCAATTTAGTGAAACTGCCGCCTCGTAATGGTAATTTATTGTTGTCTGCTCTTCTTGATTAGCATGCCAAAATAAAATGTGGTTTCTAACTATGAGGTTACGTCTAGGTGACCATAACAACTCAAGGAGAACTGCCTCTGCGAGTAGAGTAATACTTATACACTAATACGTGAATCAATTACCTACATATTATATTATATATTAGTACGCAAAGCTATTCCTTTACACCAGCTATTAAAGATAGCGGTATCACGATATTATTTATATTATTAAACCAATTATTGGTCGCTTACATCACATCAGTATGTATATTATGTCGTTTAAGCTTAGATTACATAAAAAAACTGCTAGCTTAATAATGTTGTTTACAGCATACATTTATTTTATATAATTTATTAGTTTTTCCTTCAACTGTTGAATTCTAGTCATTATTGATGCTTGATATACTAATTAATTAACTTTATTCACTTTTATTTTATTGTAGGCTTAATAATGACGACTAGATCTAAAAAAATACCCAAGGCTGCGTTGGAAGAATACTGTTAAATACTTTTCTATTGCTTTTACTATTATTACTATTATTACTACTATTACTATTATATATATATATAACAAACTGAAATATTGAGTAAAAAAAATTATTTCGTAATTTTATGGCACTTTCATCATATAATTTTAATGATATTAAAAAAAAAAACACAGGTAAGTTATGTTTTGTGGAGTAAGTGAGCAATCATTTTTTGGTTGCTTGGTACTCATTTAATCTTTTACATTTATGTATTTGGGTTATTAAATATTAACAACAATACCATATTCAATATTTTATTTAACGAACATGAATTTGTATAACGTAAATTTGATAGTTTAAATTGGTAAATAATTTTTTTTTTCTTACGAATTTTGTTCTTACTCCTTAACATTTTTACAATATTGTAATTTACGCTGTTTTGGCTTGGAATCGTCGATATTTAT
This sequence comes from Metopolophium dirhodum, assembly GCF_019925205.1. NCBI lineage: Eukaryota > Metazoa > Arthropoda > Insecta > Hemiptera > Aphididae > Metopolophium > Metopolophium dirhodum. The sequence continues at coordinate 36,733,455 of NC_083565.1, read as the reverse complement.
ATTATGATTAAAGGAAGGATTCTAGATTTTCAGTATAAATTTCTTTCAGAATATTGTTATGAAAAATTATATTATTAACTTTAATAATTAATATATTGTCATATTAAATATGGACATATGGCTCAGTTAAATCAAATAAATAAATAAAAACTATCGTCTATCCGTCTGAAAAAGTTACAACGATATCTGAACACGTACAACAGTAATGGTGGAGAATATATAATAGTATATAGCCACTTTTATTAAGATAAAATAAAACGCTTATATTGTTCTGAAGTAATTCTAACTAGTCAAACCGCAAAATAATAAATATTTTTTTTCTTATGAAAAACATTTATCTACATAGGTACCTAAGTTATACATTTTTAAAATATCATAAAATGTGAATCTGCAAGTGTCTGTGCATGCCATTATTTTCCTTACATGTCAAGGTAGTGATAACATTTAGTAATATTTATTTCATAAACTTTAAACTTTAAATGTATTCATATTATCTGAGATAGCCATTAACAATCCTATCAGATTCCAAGAGTTGTAGGTTCCTAAACCAATGTAGAGTGTTCAAATACTCGAAATCATACTATGTTAGACACAACTGGTACAACTTACAAATAAAAAAGATCATACTTCCTAAATTAATAACCATTTGATTTTTCCATATACTGGATTTTGTTGTTTTAAGTTCACAATGTATGGCAGAAAGTAAAATACAATACAATATAAGGACTGACACAGAGTCAACAAAGAAAGTCATTATTCTGTAACGTGGCTCGCAAACGTTATATTAACATTAATATAACGTTTGCAATTTGTAAACGTTATTAAAAAGGAAAGCGATAATCAAAATAAATTAAATACCACAAAACAAAACATAGCGATTAATAAAATATATTATATATCATTAAACAAAACATAACCCAAAACGTAATTTATAGAATATCATTAAACGAAAAATAATGCAAAACTTAATTTATAAATTATCATTAAACAAAAAATAATAAAAAATTAAATATTTTAAAATCTATTTATTTAAAAGGTCTATTGGTTTCATAAAAAAATTTGTTTCGTGCAAACAATCTAAGAATTGATTATATTATATTCCGTATCTGGGCCATTACCTACCTGCATTAATTGTTAAGTATTATTTTTAAATTCAATAGGTATTAAAACTATTTTAAATAACGATAAACGTAAAACTTGTGTAACGTGATAGTTCTAAATAACAATAGACGCAAAACTTGGATAACGTTTAAATTTTGAATAACGATAAACGTAAAAGTTGAATAACATTTCAAGTCTAAATAACGATAAACGCAAAACTTGGATAACGTTTTAATTCTGTTTAACAATAAACGCAAAACTTAGATGACGTTTTAATTCTGAATAACGATAAACGCAAAAGTAGAATAACATTTTAAGTCTAAATAATAATAAACGTAACAATTGTGTAACTTTTTAATTGTAAATAACATAAAACGGATTATTTTTTTCAAATGCAAACCCTGCTGTAACGCATCTGAAGATAATTATTTCAAGTTATATATTATTATGATTATCTACACAAAAGTATTGAAGTATCAGTTGAGGTAATTTAAAAGTTAATAACTTAATACTTTAATAGATTATAATACTGTATTTATAACTGCAAAAATATTCGAAGATAAACGATTCATTGCGAACACAAACTTTATTTAGAAATATCATAGATATATAAAAAAAAATTAGATAATTGACTTGTAATACAGCTTCATAAGACCTATAAAGTCAGGCAGCCATATCATGTCAAGAGGGAAAAATTATTAAATTGATTAACCCATGTATATTATTTTAGTCTATGACATGAATTATATGATAACACCCAAATAATGACTAATGATAATTAAAAATCACAGAATAATCTTATAATCATTGACCTAACATAATAGGTTAATAACTGTAACAATAAAACAATATTATATGCCATGACATGGTTATAAAGGTCATGGATTAATCAATCGTGTTTTTTTTGTCTGTAAACAGATGGCTTAAATATACTCATCGAGTCGGCTATCTAGTTGTTTTATATATCTATGAGAGATACAAATTAATATGCAATGTTAACTAGGTAGTCAAAAATAACAAATCAAATATTTGAAATTAATAATAGAGTTTAAAAAGTAAAAACTCCTAAAGTTGAATCACATGAAATGTTATAACATAGATTTGACGTTTTAATCATTTAAACTGTGTTTAAAATTAATAAGAATCGGGACCAATTACGTACACTGTGTGTTCTAACTATTTTTAGATTTTCCATCTGGTCATTTTAGTAGAGAAGAATTAAAAATATAACAATAAACATAAAATATACTTGCCCATTTCGACTGCAAAAAAGTAATATATAATTTACAATTGTAATTAATATATTTATTTTATATAATATTATTATGTTGCAGTTAAAATGTTAAATCACTTAGATTATGAAATAACTGTAACGTGTAGGTAATGGATGTATATTATAGTGTATAATATTTTAAGTGGTTATTTTAAAAGTAGATAGTAGATACATGCCTAACTTCGTTTAGAGGATGCTAAACAGATATTTGTTGTCTCCGCCTTATAAGTGTATAATATACTATATACGCATAACTTACAAAACATTGAAGTATCGTATAAAACCCTCATACAACACAGATAATGTTCTTACCATCAAGTTTCATAATGGGTCGATTCACTCTAATTTCTAAACCAACTGAGGTAAACGTGTTCTCCTGAGCGTAAATTTGCTATGCTACGCACTTGTAAGACGAAGTCATCAAATGGCCGTGTAGCGTCCTCCTAATGTGTCTAAATTGTACGAAATATGTACAATATCGGTATTTTACTATGCATTATAATAACAACTCATATAAGAAACTGTTTACGTCATTTTCTATTCAAATATAAAAACATTAAAAATAACAGCAATTTATTTATCAATTTTTTTTTTATTTTTTATAAACATAACTTCTCATGCTTACTTAAAGAAAGACTTTACGAACAAAATGTAACTACTCTAATGTTTCTCATTTTTGATCTTCGATGTCTATTTATCTATGAACGGACATTAAAGTTAACAGACTAATGGAATCATTTTTAATATCCTGATATAATACAGTCTAAAATGTCACATTAATTACAGAGTAAAATACCTATTACATTTTAGTTATATAAAAAAAAAAACAAAAATGTACGTACCAATCCATTCTTGAAAAAAATATAATAATAATCAATTACAATAGAAAAAAGTTTTAAAATTTGGATTACATTGATGAAAATACTATTATAATTAGTATAATACACTAAGAAAAATATATCAGATAAATTATTACTATAGCACATAAATAAGTAATAGGAACAATAAAACCACAAAAATTTCTTACGATTTATATCCCCTAGATAAAAAAACCAAAAAGGTGTGGTTAAGTTTTTATTCTATATTATTTGGAATAGAACTTTTTTTTTAAATGTCGTTTATTTTGTGAAAATTTAGTAGTTTTACATTAGAAATTCCTGGACATGGATGGTAATTTTAGAGAGAAAGAATAATAAACACGTTAAGTGTGATGTACGTTGAGGAGATCTCTTGGCCATTCATGTTTCAGAAGTCTTGCTGGGTTGTCTGGAAGAGCATCGGTATGAATTTGAGCGATGAGGGTGTTTGAATGGTGGTCCGTATTGGAGTGTAGGCGGAGGTAATATGTGATAGCTGTTTGTTTTATGGGGGGGGGGGAGATTTGAAGGTCATTATAAAGAGAAACATTTGTGATGTAACAATAGGCTTTAGCAATCATGCGGAGGAAGATGGCTTGGAATGGTTGTATGATTTTTGTACACGATAATTTAGCGGTACCCAATAGAGTGATTCCGTATGACCAGATAGGTTGCAGTAGGGATTTGTAGAGTAGTAGTCAGTTAGAGAATATATACATTTCAGATTTCAGGAGAGGCCTAATGATGTGGAGGCAGCTATTTAGTTGCTTACGTTTGGTTTTGGGATGGGGGCCCCAGGTGAGCCTTCCGTCGAGTAAACTGAGATATTTGACTTCATTTGAGTAAGGAATGGTTGCATTCACAAATTTTATGTGAGGACAGTCACCGGAGGTGATACTTATGAAACATTATATGAAAAGATTGTCAAGTAGACACCACTCTGCAGTATAGTAGAACCTGGTATCTAGAGGGATTAACCGGATTCATTCTAGGACTCAATTATAGTATAGGAAACATCAAATTTATACACTACTAATTAGTTATTCACTGTGAATAACTCCTTGCCCCCACCAATATTTTCTTAATAAAATATTTATTCTTATAGTCTCAACGGCACCAAAAATACGTTATCATTTTATAATATTAGCAAAAGGTACATAAAGAAGTAGCCTAAAATCTTTATTATATTGATTATAATCAGTATTTTAAAGATATTAAATATAATAAAAGCTGGACAAGTTGGTACCACTCTGCTGTATAGTAGTCGTCAAGTATGTCATTGAAATCGATGAGTTACATTTGAGTTCAATGATAAATCATTGCATACGAAAAATATTTCTGAGAAGAGACATGTTTTCTTAGGTTACCACTGGTCAAAAAATGTCATTAAAGTAATTTATTTATAAAATTTTCAATTGCATTTGAAAATATCATCGTGCACCTATACAATATAAGATTACACTTTAAGTTTCAATTACCCACGTGCCACGATTAATATTTTTGAACTTCAACAAAATATCTAAAAACGTTATTCTTTGCTTAAATATGTAATTTTGTTTGTCAACATTTGAACTTATACTATAATCGTATAAGAAATCTTTTATTGAAATTTCAAGCATTTTTAATCAATGAAAATATCGGTGCATCCAAATTACATGCTTAAAATGTGCATATAAATGCACGATAAATACACTTGTGAGTGCTTGGCCTAAAGTTTGGACGGCCTATATAATAGGTGCCATTGCAAATCTGACTTCTTTTTTGCCGTGCAATTAGGATACAGAAAAAAACATTTTACTGTCATTAATTATAGTAAAATAGTTAATTTTAACTATACATAAATATGCAATAGGTACAATTAAAAAACAAAAAGTACGAACTTTGGTTTTCCTCTAGATAAAAAAAAATATATGGTTATTTTTTTATTTTAATAAGACCTATTTGGTTGAATCTATTACTTATTAAACGAATTATTAAAAAAGTGGGCCGATTGACACCACTCTCCTGTACAGTACGACAAGTGGTGTCTATAGGGGTCGCAGTAAATAATGTGTTAAATTTGATATATATGTTCGATTCAATGATATGAAACCATTCTGAGCGAAGACGGGTTGTCATACTATAATAATTAATATAACTAAGTATATTTTATGACAGAACTATTACTAAAGTAATTTATTTTACTATTGGAGTCTAGAGATTATATTGAATTTTAAAATTTAATTGTGTATAGCCAATAAAATAATATACTTAAGTTTGAATTACCCACAGAACGAAATTAAAAAACACATTATTGTTATTGATATTTCCTCACTCCTATCAGAATCTAAAACTTTTAAAAGATACATTCCACACAAAATAACATTATAATATAGGTAGGTACTTGTTTATATAAAATGTAAATAAATAATACCTACGATTTTGTTCTGTAAACAATAATGTTTTATCAATTTATAACTACCTATTTATACATAATATATTCCATTACCTAGAGATCACCAAATTAATAACGCGTATAATATTAACATTTTAGATGTTAAAACCACAATGTAAGATTAAGTCTCGTAACTATTCCCATATTTGATCTTTGTTACTCTTTAAACTTCACTCGTAATCTTCCTTCGACAAAAAAATTATCTGAATCTCTGTCTGATCAATGAACGGTTCTTGCATCTACAATATTATAGCTCTTGAAGTTTACAAGCGAATCCCGTTAAAAAAAAACGAAAATGATAATATAATCCGGGAATTAGTATAATCATTAACCATGTGAAGAAACAACATTTATTTCATTATATAATATAGAATTCATACTGCACGCGCCACCTGGTGATCAACCAAACATTATCATTCCTCATTAAAAATGCGCGTCGTTTCGGAATTCATGCGAGTAAGTACTATACTAAAACATAGGTCCGTAAGAGCGTTCAAGACCACGACCACGCGCAGCTTCTTTTCACAAATCTTAAACCAAATCAGTATAATTAATATTTTTAATCATCTCGATACACAAAAACTCATCAACATGTGTCAATCGAATGTGTCAATGGTGTAATCCACAATATTAAATTAGGTACAACCCCGTAAAGTCATTTAGCATTACTATGTTTATGAGCAAGGCCTCGAATAGCATAACCAGTCGATTAATGTGTACAAACAATTCTAGCCTCTGAGCCGAAGAAGTCGAGAACGAGCAGATCCAACAGTGTGGGATACGTATTTAGATTTACAATCTTCGGGAATACAGCAGTTCTTTCCACGGGTAAAAAAACGTCTGTACCTTGACAAATTAAATAGGTATGTCAGCAATATACTGGTTTTAAAACAAATCCGTCGTGTATTGTGACGTAAGCATTTCTCATTGGTCCATCACCGAAAACTCCATCACGGCCGCGGCACCATCACTACACCGCTCAACCTGTTAGAGAAATGCTTACGTCACAAACATACGTATCACGAGTTGCTGACATACCTATTTAATTTGTCATGGTACTGCTGTACTTTCGACCACCTTATACGGTACCCCAACTCACTTATTTTCGATGGACACTCATTAAGAACAAACAAATCGAGTATAAAAAGAAAATATTCTATATTTATTAAACAAATATTGTTAAAAGAATAAATTAACTAATAAAGATAACATCCATAAACAATAATACCCAAAGAGTTGATTTCGTTACAACCACAGAATATAATAAACAATATATTTTCTGTGCTATAAATATTATAAAATTATTTATAAATTAATTATACAGTTATTTAGTTATTTACATATTTATTTTGACCAATTTATTACATAGACATTTATTTATTTTTACCGATTTACATAGGTACTATAGGTTTTATAATAAGATGGTAATAATTGTAATATATTATAATAATATATTAAGCATGTTTCAGAAAAAAATATAATAATAACTATATTATATGACAAGATATAACTCAGTATAAGTTATATCCTATTATGGTATATTATCAGTAGAACATCTAAGTTATGATCAGTCCAAATATAAAAATTGGTTTAATTTTCTATTACATGAGTTTTAGTTTCAGAAGCTCCGTGTATTAATAGATATAAATAGATTGTTTATTATATTCTGTAATAATACCATTAATTATATTAAATATTATTTATATTATATAAGTTATAAATCTATTATATTAACTAGGTATATTATCATTTTGATTTGTTTCCTTGGTTCTTTTTTCCGTATACTCACGAGCCTTAAAAATCCAAATTTAGTTGATCATATTCAAAGAGGTATAGAGGAAAATTTAAGAGTGGTGCAAACAAGTTGGTCAGGCAAAGAAGTGGAACTGATGCGGATTAAGACAAAAAAAACATTGTTTGAGAAACCGCAATAGGCCAATTGGGGAATCAAGTAACATACTAAGAAGTGAAAAAAGAAAATATTTACATAACATACTTAATTAGGCATTATAAAAATGCTAGTTATAATAATAAAGATCTATATACAAACGTTAGCTTCTTAAAAAAGGAATATAGCTCTGAAAAACCTCTGAAAAATGATGATGGAATGCTATCACATCTAAAGAGTTAATAGCAAATAAACGGCCGAAATACTTGAATTAGTTATTCAACTGTAGATAGTTTATTCCCATTTGAAAATATGGAAACTAATAATAAAATCTGCCTGGCAACGAGTAAAGAGGAAATTCAGGGTCAAACAAAAACTCTAAAGAACCATAAGACACCTGGAGAAGACGATATTTTTGTATAGTTATTTAAAAGTATGGGAACCAGTTAGCTATTTACTATGTAGATAGATAAATAAAAAAACATTTGGGAAACATGAGTAATCCCAGAGTAGAGGGAAACAGTGGTGATATATCCTATACCCAAGAAGGGCATAAGTAGATGTTATAATTACAGAGGAATCACTTCATTAAATGTTACTTATAAAATACTTATCCAGTATAATATCCGATTGCATACTCAACAGAATCAAGCCATGGGCAGAATATATTTTGGGTGATTATCAAGCAGGATTTAGAGTAAACCGGTCTACTGACCAGATATTTATTTTGAAATACATTTTCCGGAAATACAAGAGTTTGATAAAGAAATACACATATTTATCGATTTCAAGAAGGCGTAAGATTGGATACACAGACATTCTCAACTGAATATTATACTAAGACAGTTAATACTACACCATAAATTATTTCGCTTGATAGAAGCAAACATCTTTCACATGGAAATCAAAAGTTGGCAATATTGTATCACAAGGGGTAGCAGTTACAAGTGCTTACGACTGGTTTGAGACAAAGTGATGCTTTATAACTATTTGGACAGTGTATAGACGAAACCACAGGGAATGGATTATAAAAAACAGAAAACTTAAACATTTGTTCCAAGTGCCTGATATAATAAGGGAAACAAAAAACGGATACTTCAATAGACCAAACATGCTGATTTCCATATTAGAGCGATGGGGTAGAGTAGCATGTGTTTGACTGCATGATCTCAATGATCAATTACAGAAGAGGGAGAAGAAATAAATCATATTATCGTGAAATTAAGATATTTGAACTTTACAATTTTGGAAAAGAAATTCTCATACTTAAAGAAAGACTTAACAAACGAAATGTTCTCCAATGTTTCTGATCTTTGATTAAAATATCTATTTGATTATTAAAGGACATAACTAATGGACGAAAGAATTAATATTTAATACTATAGAACAATCTTTAAATCTCACACCGAATAAAATACCCATTACATTTTAATAATATAATAACAAAATGAAAATGTACGCACCAAGATAACCTTGATAAAAAAAAAACATAATAAGAATAAATTACTATAGAAAATATTTATAGAATTTGGATGACATCGGTGAAATGCTGAAAATATCATTAATTGATATACTTTATATAGGTTTACTATGAAAAATGTATCACATAAACTACCTATTTAAATAATACTATAGTACAAAAATACACAAGAGGTCAGAGCTTGCATTTGAAAAAAAAAATCCGTTTTAAATTATTTATAATTTAAATGTTACACCATTTTGTGTTTATTGTTATTTAGAAATAAAACGTTATACAAGTCTTGCGTTTATCGTTATTTAAAATAGTGTTAATACCTATTCAATTTAAAAATAATAACTAATGCGGGTAGGTAATGGTTCAGATACGGAATATAATATAATCAATTATTCTTAGATTGTTTGTATGCAATAAATGTTTCTACAAAACCAATTAATTTTTTTTAATATTTCGTTTTGCGTTATTTTTTGGTTAATGATATTCTATAAATTACGTTTTGCATTATGCTTTGTTTAATGATATACAATATATAATATACTAGCTGACCCGGCAAACGTTGTTTTGCCATATAAATAATTTCCTAGTAATTTCTAGTGTAGACTAAAAATAGCTTACTTATTGGAAGTATGTATCTATGTTGGAATGTGTATATTGTATGTATGTAAGAATGTGGTATATGCGTGAAATAAGCATGGAGCGCTGTGAACGATGAGGGAATATAAAAATAACAAAAGGCAAACATTATTTTTAAGTTATTATAATTTATTCCGTAAAATTATATATCATTAATTAAACAATTACGACAGTAACACTATTAAACAATATCAATCTCTTAATGCTATAGCGTGAACAATATTTTTTGTTAGTCCATCATTAGCTAACACAAACAAACTGGATGGTTTACTCACTAGAGAGCATGCCACGTATAATTGTCCGTGTGAAAAACATGGTGTTCTCAAATGGGTTGATCGTAGAAAGGTGAAAATTGAGGATTGTATGTATTTTTGTATGTTGTATCTATTATTATTTTTTTTTTTATATATAACCAATACCTTAGCAACCATTTATAAACAATTATTTTAGGTTAGGTTAGGGAGCTTTATTTCGGAGGAGTATGGCAACGAAAACTGTGACACGATAATTTTATATATTAGATTTAATCGTTGTGGTTTGTTTTGCAGTATTAAAATATTTTTGTTTATGGCATTCCGTTATAACTTAGTTTACAAATTTCAATATTTTTTGTCAAATATAACGTTATTATAACGTTTGCAAGCCCTGCAATAAGTACAGTAAAAAACACAAAAATTACGTACTTTTCAATTTACCTAGATAATCAAAAAACAAATAGGTGTGGTTAAGTTTTTATTTTTATATTAATTGGAATACAAATTATTAATCATAAAATGAAAAAGGTGGTAAGTAGACACTGATCTGATGTACAGTATGTGTGTCTAGGAGGCCGCTGTCATGAATGTGTTAAATTTAGATTTATTATAAATCATTATAATATAGGTTAATTAAGACCCAAAATGACTAAATAGATTCACTTTTCTACCGGAAAGTCTAAGAACTTAAGTAGAAAATCAAACCTCTTTTACTGCCCCAAAAGGCGAGGACCAACACAAAAAAAATACACACAAACATCATTGTAAAATCGATCCTTTCAGTATATAAAAATAATATTCATTTAAATTTATTGCTGTCATAATACATAAAAAGGTAGAGTAATATATTATAATAATATTACAATATTATAATAACTGTTTATTGATTTGATACATGAGATAAAACTATATTTTAGCTATGCCATGTTTAACCGACTCCATAACTTATGAAATTATGAAACATGTGAAAATATGGTAAACTTAACTTACCAATTTTATCTATAAAAAATTTGAAATAATATTTAGTTGACAGCATAATAACTATTTACGAAATGAGACAGAATAAAAACTATATCTTAGCTATTCCACTCCATAACTTATGCAATATATGAAAACAGGATACACATTTAACTTACTATAATCATCTATAAAAAGTTAGAAATAATATTTAGTTGACAATATAATTAGGTACCATTTACACTGCCTACATAACTACAAATATGTATGATTTATTATGATTTTATAGAGGTTGAGATCAATAAACTGTCATATGACTAATGTACAAACTAACATAACATTTCCATGGATATTTATTATGTTATATTATAGTATGTTTTTTCTTTTCTTTTAATTATATTGAAAGCTGTAGCAGTGAAGCCTGTAGGTTGCACAAATGTTTTTCCGAAATATATCGCAGATGTTATAATGGTATACAGTTATTATTATACAATTTTATACAGGACCCCGCGTTAGACACAGGTGAGTGAGCTTAAGAGTTTCAAACCATCTCCGCTTACAACATAGAAAGTATTTGTATAACTGTATTTACAAACATTTAAACATACCAAAATATTTTAATAAGTTAACTGCCACAAGAAATTTAGCAGATTGTCCCCCATTGCCATGAGCATCATATTTGGTTTACAAAAATTGGTCCCACGGGCCACGAGACCCACACATTGATGCACAGCCAATTTATAAATTAAGATTGAGCATCCTGCTTAATGCTCAGTAATAAAATAAACCGATTACTTGCTCAAAATCAGTGTGGCAACCAAAAACATAATTTATATTTTTTTGCGTGGCGTCAGCGAAAGTCATGTGAGCACCTCATTTGATGCTCAATTCTGATGGCAGTCAACTTGTTAATAATTTTTTTTTACTATGATTTACTAAAAATTATAAACACGATTTACGAATGACTTATGAAAATAAAATTATTTGGAAACACGGTAACGTTTTACCATCCATGCAATCTTTTAATGCCAAAAATAACTCGTAAAAAAATACTTATTTTATGTTTAATTATAAATTAATTTATAAATACTTTTCTGTGTTAGGCCCAAATATTATCCAAGTATTATATAAAAGAACAATAGCTTAAACAATAGCTTAAACGTTAAGATCATAAAATCAATGATTATAATTATGTCTAATGTACTTTTAAAAAAAGGATGTAACAGGTTAGGTATAATTACACAATTTACATATATGTTAATTACAATTAACTTACCAGTATATTTCTCTAGTAAGAATATAATCGCTATTAAATTTTAAAATTATCCGTATTAAATTATATACAACTATGATTCACTTATCTCTAATTGTCCAATCATGGTCCACTAAATATTGTATTAAAGACTAGTTAACAGTTTATTGATTTATTAAATATTTAGTGATTGTTATTCTTTATACAGCCTGGTATTGGTCTAACAAGCTGGTACACTTAATTGTCACGATGTATTAAATATAAAATTATTACCTATATAGTTATATTACATCAATGATGGTGTATTGGTGTTAAAGACTTTGTATAATACAAATAGACGGTTGCCTGCCCAGAGATATTATTTAATATGTATATTATAATATATGTGTGAATATTTTAAGCTGTAAATTATTAACATGGTCAGGCTAGTGAAGCAATATGTGCTAAGGTGACAATAATATTTTGCTTTCTAACATCGCCGTACGCGTAGGCAAAGTTTTTACAAATATAGATCATAATATCAACGTTTGTGTAGCTTAGGGTGACCATTTTTATAAAAAAAAAAACGTGATAAACACTTTTAGGTAGATACTGTTAAAAAAACCAATTATCTCGATATATAAAAATAGATCCCTGTTTCCCTTAGTCATTGCATCACGCGTGAACGGCTAGACCGATTTTGCTAATTCTTTTTTTTGTTGTGTTCGTAATTGTTAGGAGAAGGTTCTTATGTAAAACATTTTTAGGAAAATCCACCGGAAAATTAGAAAATTTGGATGTCAAAAATACATTTTATATTTTACAATTTAAATTTTGTTGAATAAGCTTAATATTTTAACAAAACACGTCTTGTTTGGATTAATTTTCTTATCAGAAAAGTTACTGTTGAAGAAAGTCCAAGCACTTTTACTGGCCTAAAAGGTGATGACGGACTTTAAAAAATTTTTTAAAAAAAACACACATCATTGTAAAATCAATACATTCATCGCTTTGCTCAAAATCTAAAATGCATATTTTTTTTAAAAAAGCATAGTTACCATAATAATTAATAAATAATAAATCATATATTCAATAAACAAATATATTATTCATTCAGAAACAATATAATATTTGTGTAATATTCATCAATCCATTTGCATACAACAATTGTTAAAACTCAATAACCGATCACCCGTATTATCTTAAATCGCGTTTTATACATTATACAACATATTATCCTACAACAATGAGTGTCCCACTTCTGTAAAATGTAATAGTAAAAGTTTCAATTCTGTCTACAGTCCCAAGTTCAATTGTAGAAAAAATCGAAATAATAGGTACGAAAGTTCTAAGTTTTTCAAAATCAAACATTTGTTTTTGCGCTAGTTACCTATAACGATCTCGGCGTACAAAAACTATTTTTATCAAAAAAAGGGGGCTTAGGTTTATTACGAAAACCAGTATTTTAACAATTCGTCGACATTTGTGACGTGGATATTTTTTAGCTAATCTAAACCAATTATTATATTACTTAAGAGGATCTGTGGTGGACAGTTATTGGTATAAACCAATATATTGTTCATCGACCTAGTAATGCGATAATACTTTTTAAAACTGATTTGAATTCGTTATTATGTCTTCTTAAGGTCGGTTGGACCACTTTTTCCATTCCACTTAGTCCTCCCCCCTCCGATAACAACCAACAAGGGTGGTGACTTAGACATTCACGTGTGGGAGCGCTGCACATTTTCTTTTATACACAGTCACATAGGTACACTAATAAGCACTTACTGTGCACACAATATTAACAAGACCCGCAATCCGCATGCATGGCAATTTTGAAATTGCCTATTTTGAAGTCCTTAAAAACCACCACCGATCCTAAATTACTAAAAATAAACAAATATAAAAACCAATTATCGCCTGCATGTTTGAAATACAACTTAAAAACTACTTCAGTAATAATTGTTATACATTTTGTACACATTTGTAACCACTTTTTCAAAATTTGTACACTCTCCCATCACTCGCAAAATCCAAAATTGATTTGCGGGCATCACCTGAAGCTGGCACCCGGTTTTCGATGTATGTGGACTACCAACTCAAACCATATAAATTTGTTCATATTGTTATACAGTTAGTACAAATTTATAACCACGATTCCAAAAATAAATTGTCAGAATAAAAAGATGATTAAATTGTTAAAACTTTGTACAATTTAATAAAAAAAAAGAAAAGCTAAAACAGGCGTTTTTGGTTTGGTATATCCTCCAAATATGAAGAGCGCACAAGAAAGCACTTTCTGGTTAGTTTTTTTTTAACTTTGAGGCCAGTGAGGGCATATGTATACTTACCAGAAATATTTTTTAAATAGTACCTACCGCATGAGAATTACTACTTATTAATTTTTATGATCGTTTAAAATTCATATTTTTACAAAATTTGATATTCACTCGATTTCTCATGAAGCAGTTTTGTTATTTTGTTGTAATTCTACAATAGGTAGGTAACGAATAATTGTACAATTATAACATTAGGGGGGCTGGAGAAATGTGTCGTCCTTCTGTATATCTAATATTTCTTGAATACTGGCGTTTTACAAATTCTAAGAACCGTCAAACAAATTCATACAAAATAAACGACGTACAAAATATTTGGATAGAAATTTTCGAGATTTTCTTTGGAGGAAGGGTTGGGGACACGTACGTTTAACAGTTATAATAATTAATGAATAAGACAAATTGACTTTAAATTGGAAACAAATGCCAATCAAAAATAGATTCGTATTTTATTGATTTCGTAAATGGACAATTGGGATAATAGTCATAAACTCATAACATATTTCAAACAAGAATACATCAACATTTAAATTATTTTAGTTATGTGGAATATCATAAATATTTTAAGTTACTATTTGAATATAAATTATTAATGTATAATATTACCTAGACATTTTTCTGAAAACAAAACGATATATTTTTACTAGTCATTCTTGTCTATTTACTAAAAAATACAAATTACGATATAATAATTTTCACATAATATTAATTTAAGAGGTCTCAGCACCAACGCCTCTTGGTTCTTGATGCGATTTGGTGGGTTTTCAGAAAGAGTACGTGATGAAAGGTCAGGGAGACTAAAGGGTTAGGATGGTTTTGTAGTTAAAACCAGTAAAACCTGTTATCATATCAGCGCTTGAAACCAAAAATATTTTTTGATAAAAAGAGAAAAAAGAGAGGAAATAAAGTTTTCTAGAAAATACTTAAAATTATTATAATAATTATTAAAATATGTATTATTATTAAGAAAGAAAACATTTTATAAATTTATAATTATTTGGTTTTAGTTAAATATTTTATATTTTACTAATAGATTACCTATTAGATACTCTGAAATAATGTGTGTAGGGCAAGGAATTTCATACATTTACATAATATTTTGTATGGTTAATTTTGTCATATGTGAGTAACAAAATACAATTCACAATATTTGGGATCAAATACCTATTCAACATTTTTAGTACATATTTTGGCTATTTTGGTTTTATAGGCCATAATATATTATATTTTAAGACTATATTTAAAATAAAAAGTCATTGTGTGGTTTCATTGTTTTTATGTTTTTCATTGAGCTAGTTGTTGAAAAATACTAGTTGTAATGTGATAGTTATAATAAGGGTTGTAAGTGTATTTGAGCAAAGCGAGAAAAAAATATTTTTGATTTAATGTTTTAATATATTGACACCTAAGATCTAACCGTATCATAAAGACTTATACCCACTAATATTTTTAGCAATACACTACTAGTATATGATTTATATACTTATAACAATAAATTATTCCATACTTTGTGCTACAGTGATTAAAGTCACTGGCAGAACCCAAATTGATACACTTAAAATTGTAAACGCTATTAAACTATTCTTGAAAAAAAACATTTTGATTTAATATAAGAAAATAATGAAAATAATGTGAACGTTGAATCTTAAATAAAATAAAACAATGTTTCTCGACTTCTCTTATAAACGAACTGCTTCTAATCCATAGCTCCTCAGCACAAAATAATTTAAAATGTTCACAATAAGTTGTCTATTTATTGAACACAAAAAAGAATAATATTATTTTCCATTTGTTGCACAATGTACCACATGTTTATTATTTTTTTAACGCCTGAGTAAATAATGTGTATTTAACATTAATTTCAATGTATGGCTCGATACAGTGGCATAGATAGAAAATTAATGTGGTGCCCTAATTGTATTCATCAAACAAAAAAATTATAATGCTATAGAACAATTTGGTACCTAGGTTTAAACTACTAAACTTGGTACTATACTAGGTACTTGAAAATATAATAATATAATTTAAAAAGAAATAGCGTAACACAAATAAGGAAATATAAGTGTGTATTAGTATTATTATATTATAATATTTATAAGTAGGGGCCGCAATTATATTCTTTTAAATTAGCTAAAATAAGATGCTAATATTCTCTTAAAAAGTTGTAAATATTTATCTAATATTCTTTAAAAATCATAATAAAATATGCTTTTTTCTTAAAATATTCTCTTGAATTAATATATGCATTTATATGCAAAATTATTAAAAACTTAATACATAAAAAACTGATATAAATAGATACATAATATGCAAAATAATAAAGCAAATAATACAAAAATCTGATATAAATAGGTACATAATATTAATAATTTATAATAATATTTAATATTCAATTATTTTAAATTCTTAACTAGGAAAATTTTTGAAAACAGTTGATAACTATATTTTGTTCTATGTGCTCTGGTGTCTTATTTGTATGACGGTCGGTTAAATTGTTTTTATATGTGCTAAAAGAACGTTCGACGTCAGCAAGAATGATTGTACATTTTTACATAATAATTGAATCATATAAATTGAAACTGGTTGGAAAATGATAAAAAAAAAGTTACGTTATTTGTAACACACTAAAGTAATGTAACGTAAAAAAAATTATTTTACGCAACGCAAATGTAATTTAAATTAAAATATTTGAAGAAACGAGTAACGTAATTTCATTACTTTTTAAAAGTAATTTACCCAACACTAATTTTTGGTTCTGATTTTATTTTCAATTATTTTTTCTGGATCCAGGTGGCTAGTTGTATGTAAGAAACCATTTAAGTACCTAATTATTTTGTTTTAATAAAATTAATAGTACACATAGCTTGATAGTCGCAATTATTAAGTATTTTTCTGAGCGCGGATCGCCGGTTTCGACACGAAATACTATAATAATAGCATAGATTAAATGATTAAATTAATCTGTGATAATATTACCTACAACCACGGACTAAGATTATTGTTGTAAATATGCTTGATAATTAATTCTATTTTTTTCTAAGTTAATTTCCAATATTCAATGGCACACAGACAGGTTAAAAAGTACAGGAAGCACATTTGCTCGGGGGGTAGGTGTAAATAATAAATTTCTGGTGACACAAAGAAATGAAAGAAGTTTAAAAACTTGTAATGTATAGTATAGTCTATAATAATTAATTTCCACAAGAATATTATTTAAAAATAAAAAAGGGGTTTTTTTTACCTATTGATATTATATTTAAAACAATAAAATACATAGAATCACTTCGGGCATTCGTAATTTGCATACTAATTATTTACTCAGGTGATGAAAAAATTATATTTTTTTTAGTTGTTGTTTTCTTTGAAAGTTAAAAAAATTGAATATTTAATACAATTTTTCTCACAATTTGTTACAATAAGTTTCATATAACTTATTCAAATTGAATTAATAATCCTTATAGTGAAATCGACATGTATTATAACATGATTGTAATTTACACTATTAATAATAATCTAAAAATGTGTATAATATTAATTATTTCCCAATAAAAATATCCTAATTCGAAAATGTGTACACCTCCCCAAACGTTCCATAATCAATTTTTACGGAGGTGGTAATGTAAGTAAGCCTACATCTGCAGCATCCCTCATGCTTTTTTTACAATCGAGTTTTTGACTCCAAATTGGTATACCAACGATTGTTCATTCATAAGTTTTCATTTTGTACACCTCTCGGAATCGCAAAAAAGTTTTGAATAAGTGATTGTAATGAAATTATAAAGGTGATTTTTAAGCAATTTTCTCCTTCGCCCACATATTATGTGCTGATTATAAATACTAGTGTATGAGTTTAAATATAAATTATAATAATAATATTTATTATAATTATTATTATTATTATAATTATAATATTAGCTTATTTTAGTATTCTTTTAAATTTTTCAACTTCATTCCAATCAATTTAAAAATATTACTAAATACCTAGTTACAAATCAAGTTTCGATTCAAAAATACGGGACTTATGATATTAGTTAATAAGTGTATAAGTGGCTGATAGACCCTCACTATTTCACTGCACTTAACTGTACTTAAAAAAACTTAATACTATACTTGTTTGAATTTTAATTTTAATGAACAATAAAGATAAACAAAATAAATTTTGTTTCGGAAAATGAAATAAGCAATGTTTTAATGTATATATAATATATGTATTGTATAAGTATATGTATTGTGTATAGATTGTTTAGTCAGAGGTAACAATAAACATGAGGCAGAAGCCATAGGCAACAGGTGTAGGTGTAATCGTTATTAGATGTGGCTTAAATGTCTAATACAGAATTAATTTTTGTATAAAAAAATTAAATTTTAAAATGTCAATGTGTGTTTTAATATAATATTTTACTTAAAAAGTTTCAAGTACAGTTAGAACCAAAGAACGTGTGTATTAATTATAAAATCCAGTATGATATCGAAGCATAAATCATTAGTGGTCAGATAAATATTTTGTCTTTTATTTATAATTATTTTTATTATATATGATGTAAATTAATTTAAATCGAATTATAGAATTGTGTTTACGTTAAGCAATTGGTACCTATATGTTGTATTATAATATGCACATAATATAAAAAAAGTAGCAGTGTATATTTATGAAATTGCCTATGAATTTTATTAATTCGGTTACACAATTTGTGTGTTTATAAGACTGTGCTTGATAAGTCGGAAGATAACGTTCTGTAGTATAGCCAGTATTATTGTATATCCATGGATGCAGCTTTTATATGTATATTACCAAACCTAACTCAGCTTAACAAAATAGTTAATTTATTTTTTTAATTAGTAGGTACCTATATGTGGACCACATAAAGAGTGACTGCGGTCTATCTAATTTCCTAAATTTTAATAAACAATTTTATTGAATTTCTATCGTAATGTATGTACCTATACTACCTATAAAGTGCATATAGCCTACGGCCTACCTATGGCCAATTTTACTTTACGTGATTGTTAATATTTAAACTACATATAATATATAGGTGTCTACATCATCTCAATTAATAATTTACCAAACATTTATTTAATTTTTATTGCAAATAGCAAATTAAGGTTATAATATAATACGCATGGAATTGTAAGCGAAATTAGTTTTTGAAAAAATCGATTTTGGTTTTGTGTAACTCTAAAACAAATGACCGTAGATAAATGAAATTTTGACTGAATGTTTATATTAACATTTTCTATACATTTTCTATACACCATATAATTTTCAAAATATTCTTTTTATATTATTGTTTTAAACTGTTTATTGACATTTTCAGTTTCTAATTTTTTAGTTTTTTTTTCTATAAATGTCAATAAAATTGTGTTTGTTGGGTCAAATAAAGCATGGAAATGTAATACAAAGCTTTTAGTATATTGTTAGAATGCAAACTAAAAAATATTAAAAATACATAGGTAATCACGATTTTTTTTTTATTACCTCAAACTTTGACAAAATACGTACAATTCAAAAAACCACTAAAATTTGCAATCTTTTAAGTTCAAAATTTATAAAACATTTTCTTTTTAAATTTAAGATTTTAAAATGTATTAAGTACAAGAATTCTCATAAGTTTGTCTATCATTATCAAAAAAAAAAAAAGTGTGTACCGGAAAGTCAAATTAAGTTTTTATGAGCGTTCGAAGTTCATATTTTTACAACATTGGATATTCACACGATAACATTAATATAAAGCTCCTGCTATATTTTTACAATAGCAGTTGAAAAATATTAAAAATACATAGGCACAATTTTTTTTATAAGCATTTAATATTAAAATTTAACGAAATTTAACAAAATCTAAAAAAATAAAAAAATGATCGATTTTTACGGCTTAAGATTGAAAATTTAAAACAAAGATTATCAAAAACAGCCCAAGGAACAACTCTCATGAAGCTCAGACACCAGTAGGTAACAACCTCTCAACGGTAAAGGACCCCAGCGACTAGAACCAAAGTCACCGTCCCCCTCTGGCAACGAATCCCTCCATCGCCACGAAGTCACCAACTCTTTCTTCAACAACTTTCTTCAATTATGTTTTGTATTTGCTTAAAATGACAATAATATAATATTGATAAATTATGAACATGCATAGATTAATAAATATATTAAACTATAATCTACTAAACATAAAACAGGTAACATATAAAATTAGACATGCGTGAATCATCAATTGTTTTTGTTAGAAATTAAAGAAAACTAAAATTATATCTACAGGAACTTTTTTAGTAGTTAAATAATTAAAAATAAAAACTTAAGTATGAAATACAACATAATATGCCTTATACAACACATCATTTAAATACTTCTACTTTGTTTAGAAACATATGATATATATATTTTATTAGTATTACTTATAATATTTTGCAACGAGGATAAACACATTTAATATGCATACATTTAAAGACATATAAAATATTATTTTAATTTAAAGCTAGCAACAAGTTAAGTACGCATTTGGAACAAAATATAAAAATATTTTACTTTTGATGTTTGAATATTCCCAATTGTAGGTGTAGGAACGGTTTTGAAAGGATAATACTGACAACGGTTAACGGTACGACACGATTTTATTGAACGGCGACACGTTTATTCATATACAATTGTAGCTACAATAATCAAACGCGTTAGTTCGTCGACGACGGTCCAGTCAAAGCTCCTCCCGTCGCCACCACCGCTGGCCGGGCTGGCGGCCGTGCCACAGGCGGCGGCCAGACCGGTTGTCGGTCACGATCTCGCGGACGTCGATAGAGACGCCGCGGTCGTTGCGATAACGACCGCGACATACTCCCCCCCCCCCACGAGTCCACGAGACGCGCCAGAGCAACCTAGTCCACAGGGAGGATGGCCGGGTCCCCGGGCGTCACCTCCATCGCCTGGATCCACCGCTCCACCGTGGCCAGCTGCTGCTCTGCTGGCTGTGTGGCTGGCGGCTGCACCACGGGCTGCTGGGCTTGCGGCTGTACCGCTGGCTGCCTGAACCGACCACGCCCATCCCGGACGTCATGGCGCTGGTACGCCGGCACTGCTCGGCGAGGTGGCACTCGCCCGGGTGGTCCTGCCCTAGGCCTGTAGATGTCGGGTTGTGGGGTGTTCGCTCGAGTGGACCGGCGTCCCTCGGCGAACCCCCGCTCGAACAAGGCCCATACAGTCAGGCTTGCTCGTATCCGGCCGAACGACGCGGTGGCCACGCGTTCAGCCGACTAACCGCTCACCGTGTCCTCCGGTCCATCCCCAGAGAGCCTCCTGGCTTCCCGCAACAACTGCGCGGCCATCGCCCGGAGCTTTTCCACATGCGTGGCAATCATGCCACGGGATGGGCGGTGGTTGCGGTTTGGTGGCGGATGATTTGGTCGTTCTGCCATCTGAAACAAGTATGATTAGGTAGTGTTCTCTGACGGTTAGGTAGACATCCCACAGATGATGAGGCTTATCAATAAGTAAGGTTCGGAACCCTTTCTTCAACTCTTGATTTTGCCTTTCTACCGGGTTGGCACGTGGGTGGTATATTGGAGTCGTCCATCCTTCCACTCCCCACCTCTTTAGTGCATCTCCCATTGCCTTGGACACGAACTGCGGGCCATTATCTGACAATCATGCCCTCGGTTACTCGAACCGGGGGAACAACTCCCGTTCGAATGTATCCACAATTGATTTGGTCGTCTCCTTTCCTAGGGGATACGCCTCTACCCAGCGACTGTAACAATCAGTTACTACCAAAATCGTTGTCTTGCCCCACTACGTTCGTGGGTATGGACCCATAAGATCGATGCTCAGCACCTCCCAAGGTTGCCGTGGGATTCGGGTGCATATCCGATCTTCTGGTTTGCGATTCAGTGGTTTTACACGTGCACAGACGTCGCACGCCTGCACGTAATTACGCACTGCTTCTCGCATACCGGCCCAAAATAAACGACTCTTTATGCTTCGGTACGTTTCTTTCCACCCTGGGTGATTCGCTGTATTGTGGTCATGAAACCTTTGTAGCAGAATCTGGGCCTTGTCTACCGGGACGACCACCCCCTCTTCTCCATGCGCGATTGATCGAGGGTGGCGGTGCATCACCTTGTCCCGGATGACGTACAACTTCCGAAGCCAACCGAACCTTGCACCGACTCCGGAGAGTTTAGCAACTATCTCCCGTATGTTCGGGTCGTTTTGTTGCCACTCTCAGACAACTTGCAATGTGACGTTTCCGTCCTCCCTCTTCGGCTGGATCGCTCCATACTGGGTGACACCCACACCAGATTTTCCGGACATGCCGGACAGATTACCGAAGACTCCGGAAGTTTCTCCGGACATTCCAGGCCGAATCACTGGGGGATCGTGGATGTGGTTCTCCAACGATTCTTCGTCCACTGTATTCAGTCCCACCGGACAACGGGATAGCGCGTCGTCTGCTTCATTTTCTACTCCGGGCACGTATAGGATTTTAAAATCGAAAGCCCTGAGTTGTAGCGCCTATCGCGTTAGTTTGCTGTTGGTACAGCGAGCTTGCTGTAACCATCGGAGTGCCGCGTTATCTGTAAATAACATAAACTTACCAGACTCAAGATACGGCCTGAATCTGTCAACCGCCCAAACTATGGCTAGACATTCACGTTCAACTGCCAAGTATCTTTCCTGTGCTGGATTGAGTTTTTTGCTGGCGTAGGAAATGATTTTCCTTTCACCACTCTCCCCCTGCTGGAAGAGCACGGAACCAACTCCGACTTCGCTTGCGTCGGTCTGTAGATTGAATGGCTTACCCGGAAGAGGAGGGCAGAGCCGTGGTCTGGACACCAAAGACTCCTTTAACTTCCGGAACGCCTCTTGCTCAATTTCTGACCAACGCCATTTGGTCCCTTTGGCCAACAGACTCGTGAGTGGTGCTGTGATCTCGGCGTAGTGTGGCACGAACTGACTGTACCAACCACAAACGCCTAACGCCCGTAACACGTCTTTAGTCTTCTTTGGAACCGGTAATTCTTGAATCGCCGTCAGTTTTTCCGGCTCCCAGTCTATTTCTTCACCGTCCACGACATTTGATCTGTGTCACCCCGAATGTACATTTTTTTGACTGACACGTCAGACTGTAAGACTGGAGTCGCTCCAAAACTCTCTGCAAGTGGTTTAGATGTTGATCGGGACTCTCAGAGTATACCACAATATCATCCAAATAAACCAACACAAATTTACCAACTAATCCACGGAAGACTTCGCTTACCAAGCGACAGAATGTGGCGGGGGCGTTTTAAGTCCAAAAGGCATTACTCTGAACTGGAATAATCCTCTTTGGGTCCTAAACGCCGTGAGTGGATGTGTCTCTGGTGAGAGACCCACCTGCCAGTATCCTGATTTCAAATCCATGGTGCTGTAAATCTTCGCTTCACCCATTCCTCGGACAATGACATGGAGATCCGGCATAGGGTTGGCGTCCGACTCCGTCTGCATGTTCAGACGGCCATAGTCAACGCAAAATCTACGTGAACCATCCTTTTTCTTCTTGAGTACCACCGGTGCAGCCCATGGAGATACGTTAGGTTCAACAAAACCCTGTTCCTCCATATCTCGCACCATTTTGGCAATCACCACGTTTTTCTCTCAGGAGTACCCGTAAGCGTTTAGAGCCACCGGATTTGGATCCTTGAGAAGGATCTAGTGCTCTATCACCCGAGTTCGGCCTACTCTCAGGAGAAAACCTCCGGATATTGGCATAGGACTTTTTTGACCCGCATACCGTACTCTCCTTCGGGTAAACCTGCGGTTGTTAAGTCCTACGGTGACCGAAGTTACTGGATTTCTCCAACTCACAGAAACACGTCTTTCTTTCCCCAGGTGGATTATGCAACCACTGTAGTCCCAAGCTACTTGTTGCTCCACGAGGAAATCATGGCCCAGAAAGACATCTCCAATGAGATCGTCTAACACTGCCGCCATGAAGCTTACCTCCAGATCCACTATTCGGGCCAGAAATTCGGAAAACTCCGTAATTTCTCGTGTCCGACCTTCCGCCATCCGGACAATCTCCGGTTCTTCGGTAAAACTTCGGCCAAACTTCTTTGCCACCCAAGGATTAATGTATGTCCTCGCCACTTGCGAGTCCAGTAGCGCTACTACTGCCCCGAGTGCAAACTCTAGTTCTATGGCCGGTAACGGAACATCCGTTACTTTAAATTTCCCCGTTGACGCCGTTGCAATGGCTGGAGCCTTGAACACTCCGGTCCGCAGATCCGAAAAGCGTTGTCTCAACTCAAACTTTGAGTCCGTATCTGAGTCTCTCCTCTTGCACTTTTCCCGTGGATAAGGAATAAACTCCTCGGAAAAATCTTCGGATGTGACCGGACAAATTAACAACTCCTGTGTTAACTCATCTTGTTCCGCATCACCTGAAATGCTGTTCGCGACATCGTTATTGGAAAGATAACTCACCTCCGTGAGATTTTCACATTAGTCCGGAACATTTTCGACCCTTATAGATTTTCCCGATCTGTTGTCCAGCTGGCCGGAATTCGTTTCCATCATCGAACCATTTTCCAGGTCCATTGTCACGAACTGTGGTTCCTCCACCGGACCGTCGTTTTCAATGGATTTTCTCGGGTGATTTCGGCGATTTCTCCGGCGTTTTTCCGGAGGCTCGACGGTTTTTACCGAAAAACTCCTCACTCCGGAGGTTATCTTCGGATGACCAAATTTTTTCTCCGGAGGAATTCCGTTCTTAAAGGATTTCACAGGTTCAGAACTCTTTTGGCCCGATTTCTTTGAGCCCATTCCCGAGTCTCCGGTCCGTAACGCTCAGAAGTTCCGTTTCTACGGGTCTGTTCTTGGGGGGATTATCAACTAGCTCTAAGTGAAACTCTGGGAGGGTTGGACTCGCTGAGAGTGGGTACCAATTTGGAGACAATGTCGTTGGAATTATAAAAGTCGCAAAGGCTGTAAGACGAAAGTTTAGGATTTGTGATTAGGATTGGTGATATGGATTGGAGATAAGGCTTGGCGCTTTGGCGGGAATGTTTAAAAGTTTGAGCTTCTAGCAATCCGTCACGAACGTTGTAAATGGATAGGCTGGATACGATCTCCAGGATCATCTCCCGTTTCTCCGCTGCTTTTAGTTGTTAAAATTGTTAAAAAGTGTAGAGTCGATAGGTTTATTTGATTATCTAGCTATCAGTCATAAAATCACATAGGTAGGCGATCCAACTACGTCGGATCACCGACTATATGCAAAGCGTATATCACCAGGTATGCAATCCACCTGCGGTGGATCGAAATAATCGAAATAATCGAAAAAATAGTTGGACCCCTTGACAGTGTTAGTTGTAAGAGAGTACCGATTTTGGAGACACATTTGAATTATAAATGTCGCACTTATACATATAGAAGGTGATAAGAATTTCTGATAGGGCCTGGCTCTTTGACGGTCTCGTTTCGAAGATGGGAACGTTTGAAAGTTGAGATTCAGTGTCTAGAAATCTCTCATGACGCATGAAAACCGGCAATTCAATGATGATACTATCGCCCAGCGTATGTCCGGTGCTTTTTTTGTACGTGTAAGAAAATGTTAATTTAAAAATCTGCATGTTGAGTGTCCAGCAAATCAGTCATTACCCATCTAAGACAAAACAAAAATAAGCAATCCACCTGCGGCGGATAGAGTGGTATGTGCTGTCGCATGTCTGTTGCTCTTTCTTATGTAAAAAGTGTAAAGTCAAAACCCGAGTTGGATTGTCTAGTGAGTCAGTGATCTCAAGTCAAAATCGACTAACATCCAATTAGCCACCTAGGTAGTCAATCCAAATTCGTCGGATCGCGGACAATGTGTTACAGCATATCAGTATCCTGCGGTGGATTGCAGACCCGACGTTGAGCAGCTATAAGTGAAAACCCTTGAAGTTGAAGTTGCCATTGCTAAACTGTCTCCTAAATTTTGAATATCTGGCTTGGTTGGTAAACGCAGAATAAAGTAACCATCTTCACTTTGCCTAACTGATTTCTGGAAATGTCGGAGAGTTTCTTCTTCTTCTTCACATATTTGATTAGCCTTTGATCCTTTTCCATATTGTTCCTCCTCTGCAAGTAGTGTCATCCAATCATTTTCCATAGTTTCTCCGAGGGAATTAATACCTAGAAGACAAGTAACTTCAAGCCCGTCTGTGACAATCCAACCAAGTTTCGAGTTTTGTAAACTGAGGTTTCAGATTCCCAAAGACACGCGCTCTGTCTCCAGTAACTCTTAAAATATTCCAGCTCCAATTAATAGATCGACTTACCCAGCTTTGTTAAACTTGGGATCTGCCAGTTTACATTTTAGCTCAAAAGGAATGTTCCAATTCTTTGCTGATGCATTACATGCAGGGAGTTCACTCACCACAGTTGCTAACACGAAGCATGGCAGAATTATTTTATAGTTTGTGATCTTGGAATTCATGTTTATTTCTACCTTGGCTACTGACTGAACTTAACTAGCTCCTACTCCCTGAATTGGTAGCCTTGTTTTTTGAGTATTGAGTTGCAGGGAATTTAACAAACTTCTCGAAATAAAATTCACCATATACCCACTATCTAATACCGCTCTAGTATCACGCTTGAAGCCACGACTATCAATCACTTGTACTATGGCAGTTGACAGAAAAACATGCGTGTCTGTTGGGTTTGCTGCAAGACACGAATTCACTGATGACTGTTGCTTCTCTGACGGAGTAAAAGAAAATCGTGGATCTTCATCTTCATTAGTATACTGCTTTGATGCGTCACCTTTATTGAATCTTTCATAATGCAACAATGTATTATGCTTGTTTTTGCAGCGCTGACAAATGGACTTCGATTGACAAGCTGGAACCATATAGTAAGAGCTCAGACAATTAAAACATATACGAGCATTACCACAATTGGTAACACAAAGCATGGCAGAATTATTTTATAGTTTGTGATCTTGGAATTCACGTGTATTTCTACCGTGGCTACTGACTGAACTTGACTAGCTCCTACTCCCTGAATTGGTAGTCTTGTTTTTTGAGTGTTGAGGTGCAGGGTTATCATACAATTAGCCACCTAGGTAGGCAATCCGAATTCGTCGGATCGCGGACAATGTGCTACAGCATATCAAGTAGGCAATGCACCTGCGGTGGATTGTAGACCCGACGTTGGGCGGCTATAAGTGAAAATCCTATCACACAACTCAGGAAATAATTTACGAAAAATACAAACTATAACTATACAATATAAATACAAACAAATATAATATAGTGTACCTATTTTTTAATAATTCATAAAAAAATAACATATAGATATATAACATTATATTGACCAATACAATACATTTAAACATGTACCTGTAATATATATATAATTATATCAAAAAAAAAAAATGCAAAAACCTGCATGTTTAAGTGTTAAGGAAGTCATTACTAACCACTGTGTGACGGGGAGTTATAAGGCCGACACCTCGGGGGTTTTTACACCATTAGCCATATGTCTCGAGGGCGACTCCTTCACGCCTTTTTACGACGCGGTCACGTCCTTCCGACGGGTTACGTCAGGGCGCCCAGGCACCATACTGACGGTCCCCCGCCGGCTACCCTCGTTCAAGATAGATCGGTGGGTTTCGTATAACCGCGTCGGCGAGCGCTGGATTCGACCCAGTCAAATAGCTCCCCTTCTACTAAGGCGCTACTACCACAGTCTCCGCGAGGCCATCCACATAAGTCGCGGGCGAGCGGCTGGCGAGCGCGAGCACGCGAGGAACCCGCGTGCGTCGGCCGGACGCACGCCACAAAGCTCGATGGGAACTGATACCGTTCGGGCGTTAGCTTAAGTCGGGTTCTCAGTAGGGCTCTCCCAGTGACCCGCGAAATGAGATTTGAGGATCCGTTATCCAGAGTACTCACAACGACTCTTTTCCCACTAGCATCGGCGTCGAGACAGTTGTTTACGCTGCCGCGGCGCGACCTTTTTTGAGTGGTACGGTTTTCTTTTGCCGGGTTCCGTGTCCGTACCGAATGCTCGGGTTTGGTGCTTGTCGGTGGGTGAGTGTCCCCCAGCCGGTCTTCCATTTTGCACGTGTTCGTTCACGAGTTGGCCGGGCCCGTGAACTCTCAGACGGAGTTGGGCGGGGAATGTACCGGCATGTAACTGGAGGTCCGCGGGCAGGTAAAATTCTAGGTGCCTGCCCGCGGTTGCTTTGGTCCAGCCCTTCCGTTATATCCCCCACTTAATAACATCCACCGGTGTGTCGCAACATTTTTCCACGTTGCTTTCCGCGGCGCTAATATGTCACTCGGACGGGTGTCCCTCTTCCTTCTGGCCTCTGGCTACTGTAATGCCAGAAGCCCCGCGTCAGAATCTTACTTTAACGCCGAGTCGCGTTTAACGGGCTCATCCTTCCTCAGAGCGGCTCAGTGTTGCGTGTGCAAACTGTTTCACCGCCTGAAACAAGACCTGGGATCTGGTCATGAACTCGGGTTCACACGGCCAGTCCACACCGGCCGCTCGCACCGTGAGCTCGAGTATGCTTCTTTCCTGGTCAGCAAGTGGGCATTCAAACAGCAGATGCTCGGTGGTCTGGTTTGGAGACCCGCAACCGCAAGCTGCGTTGCCTATCAGGTTGAACATGTAGAGTTTTCCATTAAAGTCCCCGTGACCCGTCATCAGTTGCGACGTGTAATAATTCATGACGCACCATGTGCGTTCCAACCGATGACGGACGTTAGGGAACCAGGCATAAGTCCACCTTCCCTTGTCCACGGCGACCCATCGTTGCTGCCAGAGGTCAATGGTTTCACTCGTATAATTTAACAGGTTGTGGCCAGCCTCTACAGCCGTCATAGCGCCGTTTCTTACCAGGATCCTGTCCTTCTCAGTTTTGGCCATTTCCTTTAGTTTCAGGTCCAGGGGGGAACCCCCCCTAGTACCTGCAGCACCACCGTCAACGTTGTATTATAAGCCCCTGTTATCGCCTGCATTGGTAGTCTCTGGGTGGAGTTCGCTAAGCCCCGATGGTGCGCCAGAGACATGCAGTCCATGGCCCACACCGAGGCCGCGTAGCTCATTTTCGGTATGAAAACTGTTTTGTAAATCAGAAGCAGTGCTCCAGATTTCATTCCCCAGGTGGTCTTAGCGACTCCGTGCAGGCGACCAAACAGATCTTTCGTACTTTTCGCTTTTTCCGCCAGGTGGTCGCTGAACTTTGCGCCTTCGTCAAACGTAACACCGAGGTATTTCGCCGACTTAGTTGGCTTTATTCTGTCGGCCCTGAGAAGGAGGACCAGTGGTTTGGAAAGCGATCCTTTCAACCACAGCGTTTGTGACTTAGCCGCTGAGAACGTAAATTTGCGCTGCTTCGCCCATAGCGACGCTCTCTCGAGAAGTGCGTTTGCCCTCGTGGTCAGCTCGGCTCTGTTTTTGCCCGAGATCAGCAGCGCCAGATCATCTGCGTACGTGACAAGTTCTGTACCTATGGGCAGCACCTCTGACAGTAGTGGATTTACAGCGTATTTCCAGAGGTCAGGGCCATATTCGCTGCCCTGCGGACATCCCTTGGTGAGGGTTTTCCGTATGACTTGGTCGCCTATTTTCATTTCTGATTGGCGACCGTCGAGGTAACTTTTCGTGAGCTCTACGAGGCCGTCGCTACAGCCGGCGGCCTCCATGTCCTTCACTAGTTGCGGCCACCAGAGGGAGTCGAACGCGCCCGAGATGTCCAGGAAGATCGCATGGACATATTTCTCCGTTCTTGTCTCGACCAGTCGAGGACGTGTTGGATGGCGTCGATCGTTGATAGGTTCCTCGTGAATCCAAACTGTCTTTTCGACATGCGCTCGTTTGTGTCGCGTCTTATCTTCTCTACTATCACATGTTCAAGTGCTTTAGATAGTACGAGTAGGAGGCTTATTGGACGGTTTTGATTTGGCCTCCGCTGGGCCTTTGTCGGGTGATTTCTTGATCACCACGAGCCTGGCCGCCTTCCATGTGCTCGGGAATCTTTTTGCTCGAAGGCATTTGTTGAACGCGTGTGTTATGTTCCCCGCGAGCACTGGCCAGGCCTGCCGTAGGACTTTGGCCATTATACCGTCCATGCACTTCCTAGGTGCCATCCGCCATATGGCCCTTTTGACCTCTTAGACACTGCAGGGTTCGATATGCCCGGGGTCCTCTGAACATTTACTGAAGTAGCCGACCCTCACTCCCGTCTCTGTCCTGGCCGCTATTTGCTCAGGACCCTCATTATCGTAGCTGTCGTTGGGAACCAGGGTGTCCATAAGTCATTCCCCTGTTTCCCTTAGCGTGACCAACTCCGAGTTCGCTTTTCGGCGGCCATTTGCCGGTGCTACGGTAATCGGAGTACGGCCGATATCCCGGCCGCACCTCCGACTTAGCCTCCGAGGTTAACCACTCCGCGCCCGCTATCGTCGGCCCCGTTAAGTGCGTTCGTCGATCCACCGACTTGGTCTTTGAATACCTGAGAGGTCCGCTGTCGGGGTGAGGTGCGATGGCATCCGCTCGACGTGGGTTGCACTGCGCGCTGCGTGCTTCCCTCGCACCGGATTTTCACCGGGTCTCCCCAGTCTGCCGCGATCGGAGCGAGTCCTACCGCGAGAGACCTGGGGAATTCAAGTATTTGCTCCGATGGCCGTTTACCTCCTGGGTCCCGCGAGGGGGCCCCGGGGACTCGGCCGGTGCTCGCCCTGGTACGAATTGAGTCTAAGTCGACGGTACCGACCGGCCGCCCCTCGGCGGCGCGTGCCGTTAGGAGAGCGCCGCTGTGTACGGTCGGAGGTGTCCTTCGCGGGACTTGGTTGGCACACCTTTACTTCGCGTGCTAAGTCCGTGCGTAGCGGGAAGGTGGCTCATTTATGAAAGAATAAGAGCCCACCTCGTCGCCCCAGAGGGCAGCGAGATGGGCAGCTCGAACCCCGGTTCCCATCTAACGACCGGCCCGGCCGCAGGCTAGGACCGCCGCAAATGATTTTTGGCTGAACTCGGTCCCTCGACCCCCGAAGTCGGTCCACTGTGCGGACCGACGTAGCAGGGCTCGCGGTTACAAGTCTCGTGTCACAGACAGGTTCACTTAACCTGCCGTAAATCGGACAATGGCTCGGTGTTAGCAAACTTAAAAGTCAGTACCCATCCACTGCGATGCCCAGCGAAACTCACAAGCCCTTGGCTGTGGTTTCGCTAGATTGTTAAGGAAGTCATTACTAACCACTGTGCGACGGGGAGTTAATAAGACCATACCCTCGGGGGTTTTTACACCTTTAGCCATATGTCGCGAGGGAGGTTAGGTCTCCTTCACGCCTTTTTTCGACGCGATCACATCCCTCCGACGGGTTTCGTCAGGGCACCCGGGCGTCAGGCTGGCGGTCCCCCGCCGGCTGCTCTCGTTCGAGATAGATCGGTGGGTTTCGTATAACCGCGTCAGCGAGCGCTAGATTCGACCCAGGCATATAACTCCACTTCTACTAAAGCGCTACTTCCACAGTCTCCGCGGGGCCATCCACATAAGTCGTGGTCGCGCGGCCGGACGCACGCCACAAAGCTCGATGGGCACTGATACCGTTCGGGCGTTTTAGCAAAGTCGGGTTTTCAGTAGGGCTTTCCACATCGACCTGCGGAATGAGATTGAAGGATCCGTTATCCAGAGTACTCACAACAACTCTTTTCCCACTAGCATCGACATCAGGACAGTTCCTACGCTGCCACGATGCGAGCTCTTATGAGTGGTACGGTTTTCTCTTGCCGGGTGCCGTTTCCATACCGAATGCTCGGGTTTGAGTGCTTGTCGATGGGTGTCTCCCAGCCAGACTTCCACCTAGGTGCGTTACCCTGGCACCCCAAGGTAAAATTTTCGACTTGAAAACTGTTGGGTATTATGTTATTTGTTATGTAACAATTTGTAACCACAAAAAAAAATTTTGTAATCACACCGGTACCCCCGAAAAACCACTTTACAAGTTCCGGGTGCCAGGGTAACGTTACCCCGGCACCCCGTACAACAAAAAATGAAAATTTCGACTTGAAAACTGTTGGGTATTATGTTATTTGTTATGTAACAATTTGTAACCACAAAAAAAAATTTTGTAATCACACCGGTACCCCCGAAAAACCACTTTACAAGTTCCGGGTGCCAGGGTAACGTTACCCCGGCGCCCCGTGCAACAAAAAATGAAAATTTCGACTTGAAAACTGTTGGGTATTATGTTATTTATTATGTAACAATTTGTAACCACAAAAAAAAATTTTGTAATCACACCGGTACCCCTGAAAAACCGCTTTACAAGTTCCGGGTGCCAGGGTAACGTTACCCCCGGCACCCCGTACAACAAAAAATGAAAATTTCGACTTGAAAACTGTTGGGTATTATGTTATTTGTTATGTAACAATTTGTAACCACAAAAAAAAATTTTGTAATCACACCGGTACCCCCGAAAAACTCGATGTACAATATGTATGATTAGTATTTTATATACTATACGATATCGGACATGGCTTCATAATTGGAGAGCAAGCTATATTTGATGGTCAAATGAAAATGGTCATAATTAATTAGGAGGTACTCATATAAGATTACCTCGGCAATATTAAATTAATGGATGCAATGGATACAATTTCATCAACAGCCAATAAGCTGTTAAAAGGTATGCCATCATACATACAAGTTAACCGGTGTTCCGAACCTAACCTAACCCGATCTTTTCTGTCCAGAATTTTCTTTAGACAATAGATATGAAGTAATATCATTGACTGCTTATGAGGGGAAAATAAACATTCAAGAAAATATTAACAACTTCTTAGATAAGGAATTTATTGAGTGTAAAAGCTGCAAAAGTGAGAGAGTTATAACTGCCAGCATAAAAAACCATTTGTTGATAGAACTACTATCATTACCTACAGGTACTTTATACATTTTTAAATAAAGATAAAGAAAATCAATAAATTTATGTTTTTTAATCATTTTAATTCTTATACATTGTTCTATATTCTCAGATCTAGAAGCATCAATAAGCATATCCAATCTGAGTGATATAGGAGCAATCCAAAACAATTATGCAGGAGAAGTCCATTTGTATTTAGATGATATTCCAAAAACAATAAAAATTAATGATATTTATTTTTTGAGAGGAGCTATAGGGTTTTGTGGACAAGACCGGTGGGGATTAAGAGTGACCACAGGACACTATAAAGCGTTTGCATACAGATCAAATGACCAATGGGAAGTGTATGATGATCTCAGAGATGGCATATCATTAAATACAAAAAAGAAGGAAAATATTGAAATGCTATTGTATTCAAAATAAATTGTAAATATAAAACGTCAACATTTCGAATTAATTTTTATTTAAATATATTCCGTTTCCAATTAATACGTGAGGTGCTCAACAGGCATGTGACATTTATGTAAAATAAAAAAAAACATAGTTATCTTACTACAATTATTAGCAATTAATTAAAAATAATGCTAAAGAACACTTTACTGAAAATTAGAGTGAATTAGTAAAGTATAAGTTTAACTTATTTAACTATAAAAATTGTATTCAATGTAAATAATATAAAAGTATACTAAAATTAAATAAATAAAATTACAGGTAAATCAATATAAATTAATACGATAGTCTGTCAGTTCATACTACTAAGTATATATTTTTAGTATACATTTATATTGCTGTAATTAATTGTATTAATCGAAACTTCTCTTTAGATCTAAATATATCACCTCATATTTCTCAATTGGTAGTAAAATGAGGCTATTTCAGCAATAATCAATAGTTTGTCAACAATTTGGGAAATCCATCGAAAATTGGATACAATTTTTTTTTAACTTAGAGTTTTGTACAACCTAAGTGTAAAATTGTATTCAAAATTTGTCCAAACATGAAAACTATTTTAATTATTCATTCATAACTTCAAAAACAATGGTCTAAACTCTAGATACTTGAAAATTGAAATGTAAACACATCTATATAAATGTCTTCCAAAATATTGAAAAACACTAAATACATATAATATATATAAAAGGAAGAAATCAATATTTAGGGACCACAAACATAGATGGAAAACTTTTTTTTTGAATTTAAAATGAATGGTTCAAATTGTCAACTGAACTGGACATAAGATATTGAGTTTGGTTCTAAAATCTTAATTTAGAAAAAAAATCCTATTCAACTTCTGAGACTCAGGTAAGCATATAATTCAAACATACAATTTTCAATTAATTTAAATACGAACTAAATAATGAATGTAAAAAGACAGTAGTTCCGAAGCACCGATGTGGTTACAAATTGTTACATAGTAAATAACATAATGCCCAACAGTTTTCAAGTCGAAATTTTCATTTTTTGTTGTACGGGGTGCCGGGGTAACGTTACCCTGGCACCCGGAACTTGTAAAGTGGTTTTTCGGGGGTACCGGTGTGATTACAAAATTTTTTTTTGTGGTTACAAATTGTTACATAACAAATAACATAATACCCAACAGTTTTCAAGTCGAAATTTTCATTTTTTGTTGTACGGGGTGCCGGGGTAACGTTACCCTGGCACCCGGAACTTGTAAAGTGGTTTTTCGGGGGTACCGGTGTGATTACAAAATTTTTTTTTGTGGTTACAAATTGTTACATAATAAATAACATAATACCCAACAGTTTTCAAGTCGACATTTTCATTTTTTGTTGCACGGGGCGCCGGGGTAACGTTACCCTGGCACCCGGAACTTGTAAAGTGGTTTTTCGGGGGTACCGGTGTGATTACAAAATTTTTTTTTGTGGTTACAAATTGTTACATAACAAATAACATAATACCCAACAGTTTTCAAGTCGAAAATTTGACCTTGGGGTGCCAGGGTAACGCACCTCTTCCACCTTGCACGTATTCGCACACGGGTTGGTCGGGCCCGTGTGCTCTCAGTCAGGTTCGTGCTAAAAGCTCCAGCGCGCCCACGGAGGTCCGCGTGTGCTTCGCCCGTGACGTGCTGGCGCCTCTCGCCCAATCCCACTGGTTTGTTGCAGGTGGTATGACACCCCCACTCGGGTAGTTTGTTCGCGTGCGGAAAAGGAAGGTGCCCTCCATCACCTCGGTCACCCTTATTCGGGGACCCACGCCGAGGTCATTTGACGTGCTTACCAGGTCTGCCCTTCATCAGTACGTTGATACGCCTGGAACACGGTTGTTGGTTTTTCCCGTGAGTCCGCACTGAGCGATTAGGTCCACTCCGGACGCTTGCACCTTGAGCGCGGAGCTTTTTCGTAGCTGACGGTCGGGCAGTCGTATGTGTAAGCAGATGCTCTGCGATCCAGAAGGACCTGCGCTTGGCAAGCTGCCCATCTCTGGGGTATACTGTTGGAGAAGCTAAACTGCTGAAAACTGCCTAGCCAGTCCTCTTTTCCTTCACTGATGACCCTTCACCCGTCACCACCGGTAAGTCTCTGAGACCACCTCAGGTGCTTCCTATTCCCCCGGGAAGCTTGGTTTGGAGATGCGCCCTCCACTGGCGTTGAGATCGGAACGGGGCCCTCAGGTGGCCCAGGGGTGCGAAGACGCGTTCCGGCCGTTCATCATCCGCCCAGTCCTGTACCCAGGCAGGACATCGTCAGCCGCGGTCTCAATCCCGCGGCTCTTTTTCCGCTTTTCTCGATTCTGCACAATCACGAGTAAGCGTTTCGTGAGGGCGCCTGAGGGTGTAGCCTCGTTTGGGCGCCCCCCCGCCTTCCTACACATTTCAGACCTTTTGTGATTTAGCGTGTTCTAAACCACTGGGTTGCCACCCTGGAAGGTACAGGTGGTCCAGAGTACTCGGAGGTCCTTGGTCATTCCGCTAGCACCAAGCATGACCTGCCCCGAGCCCTTGTGATTACAGTTCAGTTAACTCGAAGCTATAGGGCTAGCTTCGTTAAGACCGTACCCCGCCTGCCCTTTTCCCGGACCAGATAAGTCAGCCAGTCTCTCAACGTGACTCGTCTTGGCGTGGTCGGTAGCAGGTATGTACTTGTACTGGTCAGTCTACCCGCCCGGCTCGTCGTGACCTGGTTGGGCCGTCCTTGCCAGGCGGAAGAGTGCCATTGAGTCTTCACGGGGTTACCTCGATGCCCTTTCAGCAACCTAGGTCAGACAGCTCCAGGGGCCCGCCAGCCCCTCCCCGACCGGCGGGCGCTTCACCCGTAAGGGCGCGGGAACACCGGCCCGGTGTAACCAGCAGTCACCCAGACCTGCCCTCGCTCTGCCGCCTTCAGAGTTCTGGTGGCCTCGTGTTGTTTGTAGCGGTCGGTTTCCGCTCAGCAACGGGGGATCCGAGCCCGCCGTCGCCGTCGTCACCGCAGTTTCTTTAGCCGTTCTTACGGCAACGATGGGCCTTAGCTCCCGTTTCCTCGCTTCCGCCTAACGTTACTAAGATGTTACCTGCCCGTAGGTTAGGTATGTGGTTCCTGACTCCGCCCACTCTTCGGTGATTTCAGTCTTACGGTAACAAATTGTGCTTATTTTGACGACAAACTGTGTTTGCCGGCCCGCGGGCTGGTGCGTTCAAGGTTTTGCCACTGGTGGCGCCCAGCCGTCGAGGTTGGTTCCGGCGCACAACATCGGAGTCCTCCCCCCAAAGCTGGGTCATTTGTAAACGATTGACTGAATCCAAATCACCGCCCCTCCACCGACCAGGTCACCAGTGCGCCTTCCCATCCACTCGGTTTTATCTCTCCCTCCAGGGACGCATCTTTGCTCATAGCTAATGTAAACCATCTATCGGTCAAGGTACTCATGAGGGAATTTCAGAGAGGTAATCACCCGACGTGACGCCTTAAGCATACAGGAGCTAGCGTCGGCCTTTTGTTATTCTCATCTCACGCACTTCAGCGAGACGTTCGTCAGAGACGCCGTGATTGGATCTCGTGTCACCGGTTGATTCACGTAATCAACCGTAAATGGGACGATTGGCTCGGTGTTAGCAAACTTTCTAAGTAAGTATCCATCCGCCGGCGACGTGGACGCCCCGGCCTTCGGCAAGCGCCGCGGTCTGTCAGCCCCGCGACGCCTAGCGAAACACACAGGCCCCACCTCTTTGGCTGTGGTTTCGCTAGATTGTTAAGCAAGTTAGTCAGCACCGTCTAAGACGAAACCAAAATGAGCAATCCGTCTACGGCGGATTGAATGGTAGGTATGTGCCGTCACATGTCCGGTACTTTTTTCTTATATAAAAAGTGTAAAGTCGAAAACCGTGTTGGAGTGTCTAGAAAGTCAGTCATATCAAGCCAAAATCTATTAACTTCAGCTAGTAGGTAGGCTATTCGACTTAGTCAGATAGCGAACAATGTGCTGCAGAAAATAAGTCTAGTATGTACAGCTGCTATAAGTGAGGAGAAAAAAATAGTATTTTCCAAAAACCCAATCATACAACATTCGAAATAACTTACGAAAAATAAAACAAATTAGTATGATATTGTTAAGAACCCCTGATTAGTACATATTTTATTTTTTATATATCTATATATGTTAACAACATATATAGACAATCATAATGCAGAGTGTGTGTCGTAAGACGCTGCTACCGTGGGAACCGCTGAATAAGGGTTTTTTATGTGAGACGGGGCACCGTCACGACAACACACAGGGAGTCAGTCAGTCGTAGAATTACGAGTGTTCGATTAACAGTTTGTAGCTATACTTAAGATTTTTACTACCAATTTTAATAAAAAATACATTAATTATTTTAAAAATGGGACATTGGGCCAGAGACTGCAGGTCTCTCCAAGTGAAGCCAAATAATGGTCAGACACCTCAAAACGCCCAAAAGAAGATCGTTAATACAATTACTAGTCGTTACTGCAAGAAACCAGGTCACACCAAGGAGGAATGCAGGAAACTAAAATACGTAAATTCAAAGCGATCCGCAGAATCTCCAGCTACTACCTCACACAATTCAAAAAACTCTACACAGTCGAGTGCCGACGGCGGGCGCCCGGCAGGAAGCCTGAAAACAGCCGCAATTTCATTCGCAGAAATATCTTAAATAATACGGCTCGCCAGAAAGTTGAACAGGATCATGTACAGTTTCAAAGCCCTCAGACCATTCCAGCAAACAGCAAATTTTTAATCGACTCTGGCAGTGACTTAAATTTAATCAAACTCTCATCATTGCGCGATGAAGTAATAGTATACGACCATACCGTGTACGAACTCAAAGGAATAACAGATAATTTTGTGACGACTCTAGGATCCGTCACTATTGAACTCCAAATTGGAAGTGAAAAAAGAAGCGTTGAATTCCAAGTTGTTAAATCTGATTTCCCAGTACCAAATGAAGGAATCTTAGGCAAACCATTTATTATCGGACATGGAACTATAATCAACTACCAGTCAAAGGAATTAATCCTCCCTCCTCTTGTGAATTTAACCATACTACCAAGAACAGAAATTCTCGTTGCCATTCCAGCTCCCAATAAAACAGAGGGTTCAAACATTTTAATTTCAAGCCAAAGCATTACCAATGCCCTCACCTGTGGAAATTGTGTTACCACAGTGAGAAATCATCTTATATACGTTCCCTTTATTAATCCAACAGACAATGAAGTTCAATTACAAATCCCTCAACTAGGGCAACTCGAGCACGAAGATTTCAACGAAGCTAATGTGCACTTATCACAAATTTCGGAAAATACGGAACCTTGTGTTGATGGGACCAGAGTATCTCGCTTACATTCAGCCCTGTGAACCTGCCATTTAAACTCAGAAGAAAAATCCTCATTGCTTACTGTTTGTGAGGAAAACTCTGATGTGTTTCAATTGGAAGGGGATAAAATTACCGCAACAACCGCCATTACTCACGAAATCAAGACTTCAGAAGCCGTTCACCCAATTCATGAAAAACCATACCGACTACCCCAGCGACATCGACAAGAAATAACAGAACAAATGGAGACTTTAGAGCGAGAAGGTGTAATTGCCCCTAGTGACTCTCCATGGAATGCTCCTCTTTTGGTGGTTCCGAAGAAACCGGATGTTAACGGAGTAGTGAAATATCGAGTATGCGTTGACTTTCGACGACTAAATCAAGTTACTGTGGGAGATGCTTTTCCACTTCCCAATATCACGGACATCTTGGATCAGTTAGGCAAGTCCAAATACTACAGTACACTCGATTTGGCCCAAGGATATCATCAGGTGCCAATGAACCCGGCCGATCGCGAGAAGACAGCTTTCTCTACAGATAAAGGTCATTTCGAATTTTTGCGGATGCCGTTTGGTCTAAAGGGTGCTCCCGGAACATTTCAAAGGATGATGAACAAGGTACTTTCCGGCCTGAATGGGTTAAAAGCGTTCGTATACCTTGATGACATCATTATTTATGCTAAGGACCTCCCAGATCATTCACAAAAACTTACAGAAATTTTGGAAAGGCTCAGACAATTCAATCTAAAACTACAGCCCTTGAAATGTGAATTTTTGAGGAAAGAGGTCACTTATTTAGGACACCAAATTACTGACGAAGGCGTTAAGCCTGACCCGAAATTAGTTGAATGTGTTCAGAATTTTCCAGTACCCCCAAAACGTAAAAGGTAT
The DNA here is from genome assembly GCF_019925205.1 of Metopolophium dirhodum. NCBI lineage: Eukaryota > Metazoa > Arthropoda > Insecta > Hemiptera > Aphididae > Metopolophium > Metopolophium dirhodum. Next base: position 36,693,457 of record NC_083565.1, on the reverse strand, counting down.
CAAATCGTTCTTGGGACTCTCTGGGTATTACAGGCGTTTCATACAAAATTATGGACAGATCGCTAAACCACTAACTTCGTTACTTAAGAGGGATGTGCCATTCAAGTGGAGTGATCTATGTCAACAGTCATTCGAAAAACTGAAAAACCTTCTAATAAATTATCCAATCCTTCAGTATCCAGACTTCACCAGACCCTTCAATCTCACTTGTGATGCTAGCAACTACGCAATTGGTTGTGTACTTTCTCAAGGTCCAATTGGGAAGGACCTACCCATTGCTTATGCATCCAGAACATTAAATAGAGCTGAGATAAACTATAATACCACTGAAAAGGAATTAGCCAGCATAGTATGGGGAGTTAAAACTTTTCGCCCGTACCTTTTTGGTCAACAGTTTAAATCTTAAATTGGTGCGTACGTTTATTTTGTGTTGTGCGTAAAATCCATAACAATATAATAACAATGACAATTTAAAGAAAATAATATGTGTTAAATTCTTAATAATTTAAATAACATATAGGTACTTAATATATAATATACAGTCATATAATGTAAAATTAACATGTATATTATTTATGAAAAATAACGTGAAAAAAAATGCAAAAAAAGTCAATTTACGGGCGGCCGTGCCTTTGAATACACGGTAGTCGGTTGCCGCCCGAACAGAGGTACGACGGTTTCGAACCCGGACCTACCTATGTTTGGGGAACCTACGCCTAACCTATCGAGCCACAGTTTGTGATGCAAATCATGGTCAAAACTTCAACAATTAAGCTGTGTGTCTACGGAGCGACGTAAACCAATATATTCGATATACATCGATGTAATCGTATATAATTCTATGTATCATAATTCTACACACTGTTTAAACTTTAATTGTATTTTATTCACTTATCTGACCGTTATTATGTATGCTTGAATGTATTTGTGTTTAATAATACATTTAATTGTGTTTACGTTAAACAATATACCAGCTACGTTATTAAGGACCAAACAATACGTCTACAATCACATAATGCAATATTTATTGAATCAAAAACAAAACAAAAAAACAGTAAATATTAATTGTGCACTTGTGCGTTGGAACGAAGACCGACTGACATTTCGTGAACGCGAATTTTTAAGTGTACAAACCGTATATTCACAGGGTTTAAAAGAAATAAACTTAACAAATAGAGCACAAACGGCAATTGAAAAGACGAAACGAAAAGCGATAATAACGACCTACGCTGGCGTCGATTGCGATGGCTATGGACCGATATCGCGTACAAACCACGTGGTTTTTAAAACAAACGAACTATATGTGAAAATGTCTAAAAGTCGAAAAACAGCGTAAAAAGCGTAACGTTTTTCGAAAATGTTTAAAAACCGACCGCCGCCGCCGCGGCGAAGGTACGCGATTGGTCGCGCTATAGGGAATCGACGGAATGGGTCCGGCGGACTGGGGAAACGGAGCGGTGTTTAATTTTTTCAACCATGAGATCCTCCATGAATTCCCTATAGATCAGCTGTTTTTCTTGCGATTTTATAGAATAAGATTAGAAGATAACATAGCCATTTCACTATAGATAATATAAGAATGGATAGGACATAAGAACTTATCACATGAAATTTTAGTGATACTATTTTTAAGGTTATATGGGGCAAATATTGATATGATAATTGATAAATAATAATAAATATTTTAAATATTTTAAATATTTAACAAAGTTTAGAGTGGCCGGGTGTGTGGGTACTTATACTTGTACAGGGGGGGGGGGGGGATATAGCGAGTGCATATCGAGGGCTACAACTGACTACAACTATTAATATTTATCAATCATAATACAATTTACTATTTAGCATAATATGCTACCTCCTCTTTCGTTTGTTGTCTCCGCCTTACAAACGTACGTCACTGCAATTTTCGTTCACTAGTTTCAATCGTGTACTGTTAGTTTTGATATTGGAGTGAATAGACCTATGTCCTATTATTGAAACTATAGTGAAGGAACATTTGCCAATATATCCCAAAATATCGATATATCGTACGCGAGACAACAAATGCATAGGTAAATCGCTTCTCCTTATAATTAGCCCGGTTATCCATTAGTTATTAATTATTAGTTATTACAATATTACAATATTTTACATGATAGAACTGTAATACGTAAAAAAAAATATGTTGAAACCATACTGCAGAAGAATAATCATAAAATTAATTAAAGTTCACACTTTTTTTTAAAGTTGAAAACTGTCCCAAGTCTCCCGAAAAATGGGGTGACTTCGGACACCTTTTGAATTTCATTGAAAACCGATGTTAAAATTACAATGGTTGACTTCGGACAATGTAGATATTTTTGGAAAAAATGTAATAAATTAAAATGAAAAAACACCAAACATTTATCGTAAATACAACATAATTTATTTGATATTCTAAAAAATAATTCTGTACTTTTCTATAAAAATGTCAATTTAAAACTTACTTTTTACTTTTTTTGTTTTTACTGGTCGTATTGTCATTTTTTTTTATATCTAACAGCATCAACTGCATTTTTAATATCATTAGGATTATAATTCTTATAAGAACGACCTCTTACATTGTTGACAGATGATCTGGACATAGTTTATGTGTTGTCCAAAGTCACCCTTCGTTTTGTAATAATTAAGACGATTTAACACTACAGTGTGAGTTCAAATAACTTTTCACTTTGCACATATTGTGGTCTGTATAATAATATGTCTAACGTAAATAAAAGTTATCACTTATATCACTATTATAAATTAAAATAGGGCAATAGTCAATAGATATTAATTAATAGTCAATACTGCAGACTACTGATAGTTATATAGTTTGTAGATAATCAAAAAATCACAAAAAGTTATTATAGAAAAATAATTTTAAGTGAGTAATTAGTATTGGTTCTTTTTTCTTTTGTATTTGTTTATAATAATAGCCAATACTCAAAAGGTATATGGTATATCAAAGTAAGCTGGAGATGTAAATTTTAAAAATTTTTATTACATACAAAATAATAAAAATACATCAATATATTATTATACAAATAATATTATAAACGTAATAAAATAAAAATAACACTATATTGTTTCTAAAATAATAATATAATTGTAATGAAATAAAAATGATATTATAATATTCACAAAGAAATATTGTTTTCATAGTGGTATTGTAATATTATAGTAATAATATCATTACGATTTTGCTACCTGGGTCACGTTTAAAATTGATGGACCAACTACTGTTATAGATTCCCCATTTACTGATGACAAATTACATTTTTCTTTTTTTAATTTTGTCTTTCTTAAATATCTGTCAAAAATCACTTTTGGTATTACAGTAACTGAAGCACCACTATCGACTTCAAATGTCATTAACTGATCATTTACAACCAAATCAATAATAAGTGGTTCATTTACTTTTAAATGTTCAATACTATTTATACAATGAATATTATTAACAGTTTCTACTAATTTAACATATTTTTTTATTTCTACACATTACCGATACATGTCCTTTTTGTTTGCAACTGAAACACTTCCATTGTTTTGCTGGACAGTAACGAGCATTATGAGTTCTTCCACACCGGTAACATTGACTCGTATCCTTACTTACCCTGTTAAGACTGACTGTACGATTGACTACCTCGTTTTGACACATCGGCGCTTTGGTTGGTTGACTGACTACTACTCGATACTGCACTGGTATTTTTCTTAAAATGATCTGTCTTTGACTGTGGTTTATTTTTGTAATTTTTTACGATCCAGTTTACTTGAGATTTATTTGTTATTTGGATGGACTGATTTCTCACTAATTCTGAGTCTAAAGCTTTTTCACATGCTTTCTGAAAAGTTAGTGATGATTCTCCCAGCAAATTTCTTTGACAAGCTTCATCCGCTAGACCTAACGTAGTGAAATTCTTGTACCGATTCCCCCAGACTTTGACAGCACTGATTAAATTTAAAACTATCACTCATCACTTAACGTCGCGGCGAATATATCACTTCCAAATATATGACTAATTCTTCAAAAGTCTTTTCTGTGGGATGACTCGGTAAACATGCGTTTTTCGACTATAGGCTTCTGAACCTATAAACGCAATGATGTGCTTTTGACGTTGATCATCTTTCACTTTTAACACTGACCACTGAGCCTTTAAACAATCAAGATAATTTTTAAACGAATTCTGATCTGGCACATACGGCGAAATTTTTTTCGACATTATGAACTTCGTTACATTGAACACATTTCATATATTAATCACGCACATATATAATCTAAACGATTTTCCTTTATACATTATTTAAAAAAAAAAAAACGTATATCGTATTTTCTTCGTCGCCATATGTTATGTTTGAACTTATATTAACAAACATAGACGCGGAGTGCGCAATCAACTAAACGACTGTCAGCGTGTACGAACCAATTAAGACTGTTTATTATATTCCAAAAAGGCTATAGCAATATCGCGCTGTACGCCGATACCGATACATAATATTATATATTAATTAGGTAACATTCAAAACAATATTCGTTCAATAGTAATGTCAAAAGATCGTTTGCTGAAAGCAAAGTAAACATAAAACAAATATTTTATATAGTTTTTTTTTTAGATATATTTAGAGATGATAAAAATACACTATATTTGATTTTTTTTTTTTGTATAATACCGTATTCGTTAGATAAGACGTATAATAATATACAGTATTAAATTTTGTAGTATGTTAAATTTACAGACATTGAACACATGTTCTAGAACTATTGATCAATATACAGAAAACATTTTAAAACTATCTTATCACAAGAAATATTGTAAAGTAAATTATTATATTAATTTTTTGAAGTCATGCTATTAATCTTGATGTTTTTTTTAAAAATGATGTAGCTATGATTGTAGCCACGAACATATAATAGTAAGGACTGGCTACTGCTCGACCAGTGTGATTCGCTTATTGTCGCCATTTCAATAATAATCCGCTAGGGTCGCTACTGTGCGTTCGCCCTATTGCCGCCAATGTAGAAGCGTAATTAGCCTATACAAACAAGTAATACTTCAAATTTAAAAACTTCAAATTGAACTACATGATATAATTAATTATATCATGTTGTATAATACCTATATTATAGTATACAATTTTAATAATCTTACTTTATAAGTATTTTCACCGATTAAAAATAAAATAATAGTTGTTATTATAATTAATAATGATTGAAATTCGGGAATAAGATTATGCAAACATTTTAATGATTATTTCATACTTTCATAAATCATAATATTGAATACATCAGTAGTCAGTAGTCTGGTGCAGTTATTTTGTTAAGGTTAAGTAATAATGATTTATAATATTTATTACAAATTTTCATTATAGTTAGGTTCATCAGAAAATATAGTATTGAAATGATAATATATTGTACCTACTGCATACTTGTTAAAACAGAATGAAATCAAGAATTAAAAAACAAAACTTTCTTAAATATCAAAAAAGCCGTATTTTTTTTTAAGTATATAGCAAAATAAAAATATATTGTACCCAATAATTAGTTGGTATGTGACTTATTAGTATCTAAAATAATTTATCCAGACCAGAATAAAATTAACTATTTTAATAATGTATGCATGGGATGATAAAATAAAGGTAGGTATTAATAAATCAGAAAATAAAACTAGTAGGTAATAGTTAATTGAAAAAATGTCTACAAAACACAAACTATTGTAATGAAGCATTAATTATTTTTTTTATTTAAAACATTAGATACTATGTACAAATTAAGTTTACTTAACTTAAATAAGTAATGCCTAACTTAAAGTAAATTTTGAAATCTTTTTTTTTATCATGTTTTCTTTTTTTGTTTCTGTTTGGGCAACAGCGTTGTTGTCCTGCTGTACATCGCGTCGGGTGCCGAACATTCGCGAAGTTGAACCCCGTTCCCCTCCACCACCCTTGATAGCACTGGTGGCGCGCTTATAGCCGGGGAATATCGCCATTAACCAGTTCTGCCCGCACGTCCGTGCTTGGCCGGTCGTTTGTTGTTTTTTTGTTGTTCTACCCGCGCCATCTTTTGTCGTTGATCTAGTGTCCGGATCCGTTCACCGACCGCGCTTTTTTTTCGCATACACGCCGTCATTGATCCACGCGTGCCCGTTTGTTGTTTTTCTTTGTCCGTGCGTTATATCGGTCTCGCTTGTCGCGTTGTTGAGTGCGTGGGTGCGCCCCCGTTCGCCGGTTCATAGTGGTTCGCGATCGGCCGACTTTGCGTTTCCACGTGGTTTCCCACTGTGCCCTGCTATACGCCGTTACGCCGCGAGCGCCGCACCAGTCAGGTGTGCCAATTGCATCATCGCCGGTGCGTCGGTAGGTGCCCCAGTCCCGCTTGGTGTTGTCCATTGGTACCAGTGTCGTCCATCATCGTGCCCAGGAGTCAGCTGTTGTCGGTTCAAGCCACTATCATAGTGTCACCATCGTCGCAGATAAGATTACATATGTTATTGTTTATATAGATATTATTTTGTACATCGCCATTCCCGAATAGTAGGAAAGTGTAAGATATGATCATATCCCCCGTTTTATAACACGACTGTATTATATGTGTCGGTAATAATAAATATGTTTTAGTGCCACCAACGCACACCTTCAATTTAAGTGTTAAGTTACCTACTCCTAATCACACACAGGTTATAACGCATACAATTACCCGCCGCAAGTGTCGTACGGTCAGCTAGAGATATTACCTCAATAGCTCCGTGACGGTGCGCAAACAGTTTCAATAAACAATAAACTACCTAATAGTAAATTTTCACATATTTTTACGTACTGTTGTTATCGGTTGTTGCGAATTTGTTGGACGAACGCATATGTGGCGCTCATAGCGGAATTTCTCTATTATGGCGACGATTACTGAATCATAATTTTATATGGACGAGATAGCAGAGAGCAGCCCCGGCTACAATGCCATTGATTATATACACAACTCAGCTCTCTAGATATTATAATTATAATACTACCTACCATTAAGAATATTTTTGTCTACGATAAAATATACAATATACTATACCGTAACGGAGGCACAAGCAATTTGTCATTCAAATTATGAACAGTAGATTGCATAAAATAATATAGTAAGAGATAAATAAATAAATAGATAAAACAATTCATAGTTATAAAATTGTATATTTTTTTAGGGTTAATTAAATACAACAGAAGTTATTGTGCAAATTTAATATAAATGAAATTAAGATTTAATTGTAATGTGTAAGGGATAATTGTAACAAATTACTTAGTTCATATAATACAATAAATGATAAATATTAGGTTAAAAAATGGGGAAACAAATAAAATTAATTTTTGTTCTCCCCTCTCATGGGTGCATTTAGTAGGAGTAAATCCATAATAGTATGTACGTTATATCGTTAAAATTCAAAATATTTTTGGGCCTGTAAAATAGTGAATAGTTGTTAGATCAAATGTTTTAATGCAACCGTGTTGAGAGAACAAAAACTTAACAATATAATTAGAATATAGTTTAAAATATATAGATTAATATTAGATAAGCTAAATACTCAAAATATTGAAACGTTACTCCAATATAACGTAATACAAGTCATTAAAATAAAAATCGGTTTTACACTCACAGTAGATTTTAATTTCACTGTAATTACCTGCAAAATCAATTGGTATTAAATTTATTGATTGCGTAAATTATATTCATCTATGAAAAACCCAAAGATTTCGATCACATAAAGAGATATTTTCACCGCAGCTCAGGCCGTGCAACGTTTTATTCAACACAAAGCGATTGTAAAATTTCTTTTTACAGTGAAAATATTGGAATTTTCTCTTATCATAAAATAAAAATAGTTTTTAAATTTCGTTATATTGATAACGATTTTATACTTATACTTTTTATCGAGACAGATAAATGTTATCTATACTAATATTATAAAGAGGAAAGATTTGACTGTTTGTATTGAATAGGCATCGAAACAACTGAACCAATTTAAATGAAATTTGGTACATGATAGCTTAGACACGGAGAAAAAACATAGGCTACTTTTTAATACTAAAAAGGGCTGTAAGGGGCTGTAAGGGACTGAATGGGGCTAAAAGGGGCTGTAAGGGGCTATACTGGTTCGAATTGAAAAATTATTTTTTTGTTGGATAGTTCATTCATCGAGGAAGGCTATAGGCTATATAAAATTACGCAACGATCAACTAATAGAAGTGCTGAAACAGGGATTTTGAGATTTACGATGGAAATATTTGTTTATAAATGGTTGCTATTGGTTATAGGAGATATAATTAATGGAAATGGTATTTATTTATTATTGGTTGCTATTGGTTAATTTGGCGGATCAGATACAAGCATGCATCAAATCGAATTTACACATATTGCCTACTAGGGTGGCTGAGTTGCACTTACTGCAGTGAGTTACACTAAAAAGGAGTTGAACAATCACAATTTGTTTAAGAGCTGTATTTTGTTACGGGCCACAAAGTGCGCAAGATCAGCTATAGCCTATATCCTATATAAATTAATGTTGGTGTGCAGATCTCTGGGAAGAAGATAGGCTAATTTAAAAAGGGTTAAATTTGGTTTTTTTATTCGTCGGAATTTAGTACCGTTAGGTTAGGTTAGAATTATGTATTAATTGATTACCCAACCTGCATGCTTGTAAATTAATCATTGTTGGCTGTATAATACTCTTAATTTAAGTAAAAAAAATATTTCTATGAAAAATAATTATTTGTTTACATCACAGCCCAATTTAAATAAAATTTTCAATGATTTCTTAGAACCGGTAAGATCCGAAAAAAGTATTTTTTTATTAAAATGGGTTCCAAACAACGTTTCGGTTCTTAGATTTTATCCAGGAACCAGTTCTTTAGGTTCTGGTTTCAGTCCCTGGACTTCCTATTCTAAGGTATTATTTAGAATACGGTCAGGTACCACACATTGTTCCCCCCCACTGTGCACGTATACTACCAATGCACGACAACGGACGACGATCGACGAGTTTCAGGTGCATATGGTCAAATAGTATACAAAACATTTTAACTCAACCGTTCATATTAGTTGTCAACGATGAAGTTATACGACACTCTAGACGGCAACGTGTCGAGGGAAGTACCCGATTCCACCAAAAATGTATCTTTCCCTTTTCCACCAATACTCGTTTCCGCCAAGAAAAGTTATACACTTCGATTATATTAAAATATTTTGTAACTTGTAAGTAATAAATTAATATAAAAAATAATAAATAAAATATTCAATTTTAATAAATTTGGTTCAATGTAAAGAAAATCATATATGTTAAAGTTTATTTAAAATAATATAACTGTCAAATTGTCAAATGTATAAATAATAATAATATAATAAAGTTTATAATCGTTAATTTCATAATAATTGTAAATGATATAATAGTATTTATGTAAAATATTGTATAAAGTAAAATGGGGGGAAAAATTATATATTATAATTATAGTATATTAATTTAGCTATGTATTTTTACTTTTATATATATAATAAGTTGATATTTTTTTTAAAATTGTAAGATATAGTTTTCACAAAATCATACCTGAAATTTAAAACAATATTTTGTTGTAGTAAATAAATATAGTAAATCATCGTATTAAACGCAATATAGGTTAAAAAAATATGTTACCTTCCAATTATTTGATTTTTGTTGTTCGTTATAATTCGCTCATTTTTCTTTGGCGGTTTCTTACTGTGTGGTCTTTTGGATTATTTGATATGTTATAACTTTTTAATTTTATGTACACGTCCATCTGAACTTGTGTTATTAAAAAAGTTATCCATTTTATAATTGGAGGGCTTTCTTTATAAAAGCTTTGATTGAATCTTGAATGGAATGACTCACATGAGTTGGTCGTCCGTTGTAGGCTACTTGACATAGCCGCCCACAGTGCTGGTGGATATATACTATTTATACCAATATAATAATTGTCCAACAGGTAATCTAAATATTTTTCGACACGTTCATCAATAGGACAATATGACATAAAATTTTCAACGAAGCATTCAGTAACTTCGGACGGCTCCAAAAAAGGTGAACCAAAAGTATGACGTATCCAAATTCCAATTTCAGACGATTGATTTTGGTATTCTGTCGACAACCCGAGCTTTTGCAGTTGCCGATACCAAGCCTGCGTCGAATGAATTCGACATCCGATTATTTTTGTTTGTGGCCAAATTGCACTCACATAATTTAAAATTGTCATTTCGAAATCAGTGGTTACTAAACGTAAATGAATCGATGAACATTTATCGACAACGAATTTGAATGTATCCATATACGTGTTCATATTCTTATCTGGTAATAAACAAAACACCAACGGGATATAATGACCATTTTTAATACCATGTGTCGCCGCCACGACAGAATAACCACCATAATATATCCTGCCACCGACCCGCTCAAACACACACACACGCACACAGTCGTATCATTAATTAATTAAAAAAATTATTATTATTTCTAGCACAGCTCAAATAGGTGTAGCAACAAATTATTATTATATTCGTTCGGCCAGAAGGCCCGTGTATTATTATTTATAATCACATTGATATTATAATGATATCATATTACAATGATTTGTTTGCTGAAATAATTATACGCTGATATTGTTCCTAAACCCTTACTGTTATAAATTTATTCATATAGTTTTTAAGCACACACCCACACAAGTATACACCTACACACTCCACTACCACAACTAGTACTCACATGTTTTGATCGGCGAACCTGTCCAATTCTTGTTGAGTACTAAACCATATACACAAGTAGCACACAGGTCGGTCGGGGAGTAGTGGTGTAACGGCGCATGGAGTATTTTGGTGACCGGGTGGCACGGCCTATTATTGTTCGTACCCGTACACCGTGAATTGTGAACATTTGCATGAAAAATCTAGCAGCATATTTAAAAATTCCATCCATATATAAACCATTTATTTCACATAAAAATCGCATGTTCGATTCGCATGTAAAAATGATTATGTGTTTTTCTTCATCATTGATTGATAAAAATTGTTTACCTTGTTAAGTATTCGTACTTATATTGCTTAACGTTTCATGTACCTCTGCAATATTTTTTGGATTTTCTGGAAGCACTTTTTTACGTGCGTCATAAATACTTTTTTTAGCCGTTTTACGTTGTTATTTGTGAAATCAGATGAACCTTCCATTTCAGATATTTCTTTTTAAGTTATTTTTTTTTGGTCTAGTACACAGATCATCAACTGCTTTCCTCTTACAATTTGAGTTGATAATTTGTCTTTCAATTGCGGTTATTGAATATGGTTAGTGGTTATGTGTAAAGTATTGACAGGTTAATACTTCATATTAAAATTTACCATCAGTGTACATTTTTGCGCAACTACTTTTTTTAATACATCGCACAACGAATATTTTAATCAGATGTGCTAACTGACCCAATAAAAAATTTAAAGTTGTTTAGTAATAATATTTTGTTTCCACGTTTACTCTCAAAGATTTTAGCTTTAGCTTTGGCCATTATAAATTTTAAAAGTTTCACTCGCACAAATAACGTTTTATTTTACCCTCACAATTGTAACGCACAATTTAAACTTGCAACCTTTGATAAATTATTATCTTAGTTAGATATTATCTTGGCCAACTGACATAAATGGTAAGTATGATAACGTTTCAACGTATAATAGAATACGATAAGCGTGTATAGAATAATGATATATATATCATATATATAGTCACATATACATTAATAAATATATCTAATAATTGACAAACTAAAGGCGTTAATACCAGAACACATTTATATTATTACTAGCTATCTCACCCATGTAAATTTTCAAATATTAAAAAATTGTTTACATTAATATTTTCTATTTTATGTTGTATATTAATTAATTACTTACAACAGCTTTTAATATAATTGAAGTGTATAACTTGTCTTGGTGGAAACGTGGTCAATATCTCATTTGGTGGAAAAAGGAAAGGTACTCATTTGGTGGAAACAGGTATTGGAGGAAAAGGGAAAGGTACACTTTTGGTGGAAACGTGTTACGACCGTGTCGAGGTGCATGCTTCTAATGAGGCCACGACCCTCTAGGCACGATTTGGCCTACCGTTGCGTAGCAAGTATACGACGCGCATGTGTCTTGGTAGCGTTAAATATTGAACGTTTAACGTTTCTGAAGTCAGGTAAGAAGTTTCACATCAATAAATTTGGTATCAAAAAAATACAAAATACACTTACTTTCACTTTCTAAAATTAAAATGATAAACATATTTAATAATTATTTCCTTTTACAAAATGTTTCATTACGTAAAATTTTGCAAAGATTTATTTATTTAACGTCGAAACTTGAAATGGAAGTAACATTTGAATTCATCGATAAATTATTGTATATGAATAACGATACTCCACGGATACGGAGTAAAAAGATTCAAAAATATATTAGTCTATCCCCACAAATTTACCAATTTTTTTTTTAGAGTAAAATCATTGTTTCAATATAGTTCACTGTAATTTAAAAGTTTTACATCTTTAAACACCACGGGTGTATACTGTATACATAGTAAGCTATGATGTCATAATTTGTTTACCATACTATGCGTAAACAAAAAAAAAAATTCGTAAAGTTACGGTGAAAAGAGTATGTTACAGTATATTAGACTCTAATATACTGTAAAATACTCTTTATATTTACTCTAATAATTAGAGTATATTAATTGATACTTTCACTCTAGTCTCCAAAATAAATTTTAAAACCATCTTATACAAAACATAACTGATAACGTACCTCCTAAATCTGGAATAAAATAAAACTGTAGTTACTAAGTATAAAATATTCATGATTTTTTTTCTGCTATAAGATTAAAGGTTGAATTGAAAATTATAAACACGTGGTTTAAGACCAATATTGAAATTGAATTATAATCATAATACTGCTGACTGCCAAGGATCCATATAACGTAATACATTTTTTTGTACCGTCGTCCGTATGCTACCGATTATCGTTATTTCAAGTATCCGTAAGTGGTAAGCCTATATTGTTATAATTCGTCAGTGGCATCATTTCAATTTTCAATAGAAAAGGCAAAAGTTATGACCAGCCCAAATGGGTAATTTGATATAACTCCTCGCAAGTACATATTAATATTATATTATGTTCCTTTTCCTTTTCCTTCATAGAACACATATATTCATAGGTACATTTCAACTTTCATGCACATAAACCTAAACCATTAATTGGTAATTACCAATTTATCATAATAATTATTTAGTACCTACTCAATTTAATATTTTCCTATAAATAATAATTAATACAGGCATATGTTTGGTCTAATATTTTATAATACTAGTTAATCAAAAACTACCGGGAACCGGCCAATCGGACTTTGGGCTGCTTTTTAAATCAGACAGGGGTAAGTGCCCACCTTGTCTCACAACTAAATGACGCCAATGATTAATGATTACAGTAAATGGACAGAAGAACCACGGGAATATAAAAATCCAATTTCGAATTACATATTATTTTCTTAAATATTGTTTTCTATTCAACTATACTAATTCAAAACTTACTAAGTCGAAATTTTATACAATATTTATACTTCAAAAGGTTAGATATGTCTTATTTATTTGGCGGGATCTCTGCAACCATGTGGAAGCGGACTCTTGGGGCATCCCCTATAAGTTGGTTACAAAAAAAAAAATTATAGGTCGTAGACCGATAACGGGGATAACGATTCCTAGACGGTTGAAACCAACAGTTCCCAATCCATCGACCACCGATATGGCCTCAAACAGAAGCGTTATAAGCAGTGTTAGGACTAATCTAGATAAATTATCCAGATTTTTTTTTTTTTTATCTTTTATCTTATCTAGATAAATAAATATAAGTTATCTAAGTATTTATATTAGATAAAAATTTAACTTATCTAGATAAATTTACAAGATAAATTTTTTGGAGAAAATTAGCTAGATTTGTTCGAAAATGTTTTATTTTTATTCTTATTATTTGAGGCACAACTTGTACGTGAAATAAAATCCAGGGCTAAAAATATATGACGTTATTTTGAAAAGAGTATAAATTATTCCTATTTAGTACTTATTACTTCTTAGCAATACATATTCTGTATTTGGTTAATACTATATAAAATAATATACTAATTAATTTATGTAATTAGCCTATATTAGTATATTACTGTCGCAACAAATATGTCAAATTCCCAGAATTTTATAAATATTTTTAAACTATAATTAAAATACGAATAATAGAACAGATGGTAAGTTATAACCACCGCCGTCCCAAACAAAATTCCATAGAATATAATATTATTCATTGAAAAATAAAGATAAACCAGCCGTCTATTCTTTCCATATTTGCGATGCGTCTGAAATGAATGACAATTGATAAGTCTGACGAGCAATACATGAGATGCTATTTATATATTTCTGGTTTTATGTTTTATATTATAAATCTATGGACTTGTCGCGGTCCTGTGAGGAGTCACGAGGATGTGGTGGTGCGGGGTCTTTTGACCACGTGAACAAAAAAAAAACACAAAAACAATAAATAACGAAACGACGGGTGTTGTTTATTTTTGTAGCATTTGTATATGAGCAAAAAAAAACTTAAAAAAAAAAACAGAAAAGAAAAGAACAACAGTGATCGGTGGTGCAACGAACTCGGCCGCGGGTTGAACCTCTTTTCTCGGTCGTCGAAAAACTAGTGACATTGCAATCCGGTTCACTCAACGGCCGGCCGACGGTTCACAGCGCGGGTGTCGCGCGCCGGCGTCGTCCATCGTCGATTGGCGGTTTGTTTGAGAAGCGTTGCGCGGCTTTCCGCGTAAAAGGCTATTTGAATTCAAACAGCTATTACGCGGGACCGCGTCATACTCCCCCCCCCAAACTGCCAACGGCGGTGGTGTTCCGGCCGTTGCCGGTGTTGGCAAAGGGTGTGTGTGGAGGGTGGGTGTGGTAGACACCTGTCCGTGGGCACGTTTTTCCAGCTGTGTTCAGCGGACGTGGCCCTGGTGGTGTCTAGTCATGTTGGGGGGACGTGGGGGGGGCTGAAGTACATGAGGCTGACCTCCATGTCTTCAGTGCCAGCCATGCCTGCGTCGGTCTCACCTAACAGGTCCGCCTCCTCTTCCGGGGATATTTCCATATCCGCGGTTTGAGGGGTCGCGGCTGTTGGTTCTTCCGCGGTTCCGGTTGTTCCGGAAGTGTTTGTCACTTCCGGTACCGTGACCACGGTGAGGTCCGGTGTCGCAGGTTCTGGCTGTGGCGGGACGGGGGCTGGTGTTGGCGCCGGTTTTTCCAGGCGGTGTTGCTGGGACGTCTGCTTTGACTTGTAGTCCCGCATCCGCTGTTTGTTCCGGCGCTGGCGGGCGTTGAGTGAAGCCGGTGGTGTTGCGTCGGTGGTGTTGTCCCTTTTTGGCAGCGGGTTGACGGGCGGTACTGGAGGCGGGATGGTTGATGTCCTCGGTGCCGGTACTGGTCTCTCCATCAGTGGGTGGGGAGGCAGTCTCGCCGGTGCCCGACTTGTTGTTGTTGGTGGCGCCGGTCGAGTTCGGGTCGCCGGTCGTGCTGCGGCTACCGGTCGTGCCGTGGCCGTCGGTCGAGTCACCCGCCTGGGGCTGCGCGACCTATTGAGCCGCATTGCGGTTGCGGGTTCGCCGCTCGTCGCCCTTTGGAAGACGACGGTCCGGTCCTCCCACCCACACGTGTAGGCGGCCCACAGTACCGGGTCCCGCTGCAACTGCGCCGTAGTCATCTGGCGGACCCGTGCCGCCGTGGTGGTGTTGGTGCCCTCCTCCATGCTGACTGACCTCAGCAGCTGCTGGCTGCGTTCCAGCAGTTCCGCCGCTTGTTGGAGGGTGCTGGATGTGGCTGGTGGTTGACGCTCCATTGGTGCTATTCCGACTGAAATGATGTACACCAAATGCTATTGTGGATTTATGGTTGGGTGGGGGGTGTTTTGGGCGCTGCGGTGTTTGCGCGTTTTAGGCAGGACACGTGGATCTTGCGTGTTGGCTGTTGGTCTGTGGTGAACACACCTTTGCCTACGCGTTTGTGTAGCTTTACCGGTCCCCACCATTTCGGTGCGAAGCCGGCGTGAAATTTTTTGTGCGCGTTTGACAGGTGGTGTGCCTTGTAGTACACCGTGTCACCTGTTTTGTACTTTGTGTCCGTCGGCCCACCTGTTACCGGTGGTGCGGTCAGTACATCGTTTTCGCGACTCACCCTAGCCATGTTTATTTGTTCGATCGGGTTGTCCGCTGTCCGCGACAGTATCCAGTCCCCCGGCCTTTTGCCCTCTCTCCCGAGGACGAGTACCGATGGTGGATATCCTGTCCGGTCGTTACGCCTGTTCCTGATAGAAAAAAGAATGGGGGCTAGCTTGGTGTCCCAGGTGTTGTGGTTGCCGTCGATGAGTAGCACGCGTAGACCTTTTTTTAATTCCTGGTTACGGCGTTCGACTGGGTTGGCCCTCGGGTGATATACCGGAGTTGTCCAGCCCTCAGCCCCCCACTGTTCGATCGCTTTACGCATATCGTTTGCTACGAACTGTGGGCCGTTATCGCTTAAGCACACACGGGGGTATCCGAAACGTGAAAAGAATTCTCGTTCAAGCGTTTCGGTTATTGTTTTTGTAGTGGCTGTTCCGAGGGGGTATGCCTCGGTCCATCTACTAAACAGATCCGTGGCGACCAGTATGTATTGTTTTCCCCTACTCGTACGCGGGTAGGGGCCTATGAGGTCTATGCTAACCACCTCCCAGGGGTGTCGGGGTATTCTGGTCGTCGCGGGGTCATCTGCGCGCGTGTTCAGTGGTTTGGTACACGCGCATATGTGACACGACTTGACGTACAGTCGGATGTCGTTTTTTTGTCCTTTCCAAAAAAACCGTTGTTTTACCGCTCTGTACGTTTCTTTCCAGCCCGGGTGGTTTGCGAGTACGTGATCGTGGTATGTCCAGATCACGTTCTGCGTCTTGTCCTTTGGGATGACTACGGGTGTGTGTTCGCCCAAATTTATCCGCAGAAGACCGTCGGTAAAAATGTATTTATTTTTTTTATCCGTGGTACTTCCAGTATTGTGCGCTGGGTCGTCCGTTGTCATGTTGCGCGCTGTGTCTCGTGTATTAGGGTCGTTGGCCTGCCATGTCACGTGCATAGCGTTTGTGATTGTGGGACCACTAGTGGTGTTAGCCGGGTCCGTCGTGGTGAACAGGTTGTCAGCCGGTTAGCTAGTAGCATTGGTGAGTGGTGAGGTGGGTACTCCTACTAGTCGTTCCTCGAGGTGTTCCTCGTCTACCGGTGGCCCGGTGGTTGGGTTGCGGGATAGCATGTCCGGCGCCTCGTTCTGTACGCCGGTCACATGTGTGGTTTTGTAGTCCAGGTTAGCCAGCTGTAGTGCCCACCTGGTTAACTTGGAATTTGTGTTTTTGCCTCGGTGGAGCCATGTGAGTGCCGAGTTGTCGGTGAATAGGTCAAAGCGGCGGGCCTCTAGGTATGGTCTAAACTTGTCGGTTGCCCAGATTATCGCGAGGCACTCGCGTTCTACCGCGGCGTACCTTGTTTGCGTATCACTAAACTTTTTGCTTGCGTAGGCGATTATCCGCCTTTCGTCCGGGCTGTCACCCCGTTGGAAAAGGACGGCACCTGCTCCTATTTCGCTAGCATCGGTTTGTAGGCAAAACGGTTTTCCGTAATCTGGCGTCGACAGTTTTGGCGAATCGTACAGGGCGCGTTTTATTTTGGTAAATGCGACCTGTTCGGTTTCGGTCCACGACCATTTGGTCCCCTGTTTGAGTCTATTCGTTAGGGGTACTATGGTGTCCGCGTAGTTGTCGACAAACTGGCTGTACCAGTTGCAAACGCCCAGGAACTTCCGTAGGTCCCTCAGTTTGGTTGGTGGGGGGTAGTTTATGATGCCCTCTAGTTTCTCCGG
The DNA here is from genome assembly GCF_019925205.1 of Metopolophium dirhodum. NCBI lineage: Eukaryota > Metazoa > Arthropoda > Insecta > Hemiptera > Aphididae > Metopolophium > Metopolophium dirhodum. Next base: position 36,675,496 of record NC_083565.1, on the reverse strand, counting down.
TTGTTTGTCTATTCCTTCGGAGGTGACTAGGTGTCCGAGAAATGAAATTTCGGTGGCTCCGAATTTGCACTTTTCGGGGTTGCATGTGAGCCCGTGTCTCTGTAGACGTTCTAGAACTTTGTCCAAGTGGCACTGGTGTTCGTCCACAGTGTTCGAAAACACCACTATATCGTCTAGGTATACGCGGACGAACTCGTCCAGGTACCCCCTCAGGACTTCGTCCATTAATCGCACGAAGGTCATGGGGCTGTTTTTGAGGCCGAAGGGGAGGACTCGGAATTGGTATAGGCCCCGACGCGTCCGGAATGCCGTGTATTTTCGCGCGTTTTGGTTAAGTGGGACCTGCCAGTAACCCGACTTAAGGTCCAGGACGCTGAATACTTTTGCGCCTCTCATCTGACGTATCAGCGTATTGAGGTCGGGCATTGGGTAAGCGTCAGACTCAGTGATATCATTGAGCCGCCTATAATCAATGCACAGTCGGGGTGAGCCGTCTTTCTTTTTTGCTAGAACGATGGGTGCGGCCCACGGGGATGTGCTCTGTTCTACCAGTCCCTGCTCTTCCATGTCCCGTATCATGGTGTCGATTGTGGCCTGTTTTACCGGTGGGTAGGGATATGGTTTGAGTGCTATGGGTGTTTGGTTTTTGAGGAGGATGTCGTGTTCAATTAACCTGGTGCGTCCTACCCTACCGTTGAATACGTCCGGATAGTTGCGTACTACTTCGGCGAGTTTCGCGCGTGTGTGGTGGTCACCGTTTATTATTAATTTGTCGACATCTAGTGCTGGGGTTGGGGTGGGTGTCCGCCCTTTCCAGCACGCTGTTGTTCTCCTATCCGAACCTAAATGGATAGTGCTCGTTGTGTAGTCCCAGGTGACTTCGTTTTGTACAAGAAAGTCGTGACCTAGGAGCATGTCGCATTACAAATTTTCCAGAATGGCTGCGTTGAAGGTGACCGTGAGGTCTCCGATTCTGGCTACGAATGTGGAGGTACCACTTGTCATGGTGGTATGTGCGTCCGCCATTCGTACCTGAGTTGGTTGTCCGTGTGGGGGTGTGCCATATTTATGTGCTATGTTCGGGCTTACATACGATTTTTGTGCTTGTGAGTCGAGTAGAGCTGTTACGGGGCCTGACCTAAATTCGAGTTCGACCGCGGGGGTCGGAATTTTGTCGGGGCATACACGTTTAGCGTTATTCGACGGTGGTTGTGATGTATAGCTGGGTAACTGGTTCTTAACCGCGTTATCGGTACTATGGGGAGCGGTTTGCACCGCCATTACCAGAGCATCCGTTTCGGTTACCTCTGTGCTATGGGTGTGTACCGTATGAGTACGTGTTAATTCCGTAGTAGGGGTCGTTGTGTGTGGTGATGATGACCTGCTACTTAACAGAATTTTAATGTTTTTGATGGGTGATATATCTGATGACGCCGAGTTTATCGATGCGCGTTTGATAGTTATATCCCCGTCTGTATTGCCGAGCGTTGTGTGTGGTGGCGTGGTTGTGTGTGTGTGTGTGTTTGAGGCGGCGGCGTGGACAATTGTCCGTCAACTCATTTCCCGTTTCCCGAACGCGGCGTGTTCCCGGGGCAGTCACTGTTCCAGTGAGGACCTCCACAGTACCTGCACGGGTTGGGCGGTTGCGGTTTACCTGCATTACCGTCCCGTGTACGCGGTTGCGGCTTCGGTTGGGGCAGGTGGGTTTGGGAATGTGATTTGTACGCCGGTTTCTGCTGCTGTTGTGTGGGCGTTTCGTCTGGTGTGTATTCCAGGATTCCAGCTACCCGGCGGAGGTCTCCGAAAGTCGCTGGTCTCTGCAATCGTATATGCGTGCGGTATTCGTTGCGCGTTAGACCGGCTATCGTACCGACTAGCTGTGTTTCAGATAGCCCGGTATTGACGCGGCGCGCGAGTTGGTTTTTTTGTGTCACGAACTCCGTAAGCGATTGCGTTTGTGTTTGTCGGACGGATACTATCTCGGCCCGCAGTCGTGATTGTATTTCCACGTTGTCGAATTTTTCTAAAAATTCGGCGCGGAACTCATCCCAGGTGAGGTCCAGTAGTCTGATGGTGTTCCACCATGTACTGGCTGCACCCTTCAGCTGCTGTGTGACAATATTAGTCCAGGCCGACCTATCTATACGCGTTTGGTACAATATCGATTCCGCCTTGTGTATGAATCGTACCGGGTCCTCAGGCGTTGTTCCGAGGAACTCCGTTAGCGAATGTTTCGCTGCACATACGTCGTCGTATGGTATCAGCGTCGATTGTTGTGACGCATAGGTGTGTGTGGAGGAGGGGGCATTGTATAAATTTGGCGTGTCATCGAAACGTACCGAACGTTCGGCGTGCTGGTTACCCGCGGACGGCGGTTCGCGTGCCGCGGTGTACCTCGTACCGTATTCCGTGTTGTTCGATGACACATTGTGGTGGGGGCGGGTCGGTGCTGTCCCTTCCGGTTGGTGTTCCGGTGCTTGGCGTGCCATACCCATTTCTAGGCGTCGCATTGTTTCTGCAATGCGGCGTTGGTCGTCGCCAAAGCGGGCCATGCAGTCCTCGAGCATGGTCAGTCGCGGTTCCAGACTGTGCCCATGCGCCGAGTTTTCCACCGCTTGCCGTACCTCCTTAATTATGGACCGACTCGCTTGAATCATGTCCATAGCCTGTTGGTGTGTGGGTGTGTGTGGTTTATTGGTGGTGGTGTTCGGTGGCTGGGCGGGTGATGATTCGACCGGTTGGTTTTCCCTTTGTCCGGCGTCAAGTATTTGACCTGTTGGCGGGTTGTTTCCGGTATGCCCGGCGGGTTCCATAGGCGGAAACCGGACTTCGTTGGCCTGCAGGTTCAGGTCCATGAAGTGTTGTATCAACCGGATTTCAAGATCATCCTTCGCGCCCGTATCCGACAACTCGCGCTGCCTGCATTCGTAGCGCAACTCCGCGGCGGTCAACTCATTAATATATTTTCCCGACATGACGTCCGGTTGTTTTTCCGGTGTTGTTTACGGGAAAATATAAAATGTGACTGTTGTCGGTGGAACGGTCGTCGCGTTCCTTCGATCAGCTGTGTTGACCGTTTATCGGTGTTTATTTGCGTAGGGGATGTAGGTCAGTGGGTTGTTATTGTTTTGTTATTGCGCTTGCCGGGCGATCACAGTAACCGGTTTTCGCAGAGTGTTGTCACGGATGCGCGTGTGTGCGTTATCCGGCCCACTACTGCGATTAAGGAAGACGGCGGCTGTCGCTTTGAGCGGCGGCGGCGGCAGTCCGATTATGTGGTATTTCTGTCCCAGGTAATCGCGTGTTGACGTTATCGGTGGTGGTGCTGGGCGGTGGTGGTGTTGCCCTCTCGCGCTCTTGCGTTCCTACCTACCTACGTCGTGTGTGTGTGGACTTTGGAGCGTCGCGCGCGGTGTAGTCGGTGCGTCCGTAAATCGGGCGGCGTGGCTGGTCGTTACGTCCTTATGTAATATATTACGTAACGCTGGTTTTTCCGTTTTGGCCAGCTAACCACGTTTTTGTCGGATCGCGTCGGGGACTTTTTTCCAAGTCGCGCAACGGGAAGGGTATATGATGGTGGTAGTAAGGGGTAAGTTAATAAGTTCTCACTTACCGGTGATTCCTGTACGGGGAGCCAGTTGTCGCGGTCCTGTGAGGAGTCACGAGGATGTGGTGGTGCGGGGTCTTTTGACCACGTGAACAAAAAAAAAACACAAAAACAATAAATAATGAAACGACGGGTGTTGTTTATTTTTGTAGCATTTGTATATGAGCAAAAAAAAACTTAAAAAAAAAACAGAAAAGAAAAGAACAACAGTGATCGGTGGTGCAACGAACTCGGCCGCGGGTTGAACCTCTTTTCTCGGTCGTCGAAAAACTAGTGACATTGCAATCCGGTTCACTCAACGGCCGGCCGACGGTTCACAGCGCGGGTGTCGCGCGCCGGCGTCGTCCATCGTCGATTGGCGGTTTGTTTGAGAAGCGTTGCGCGGCTTTCCGCGTAAAAGGCTATTTGAATTCAAACAACTATTACGCGGGACCGCGTCAGACTATAAACAATCTCTAAACCAATTTTAATTGCACATGACTTATAATTATAATAAACATTATTTCGTACACACAAATACACAAGATTCGTAAATATCTTTTCAATGTTGTTAAATTAATAATAATAATAATAGTACGTGACACGAAAAGTGGCCGGTGACCCCACCACCAGCCCTGCAAGAACGGCCGTTAGCCATGGGTTTTCTTGTGCGCGTATTATTTTGTGTACTTACATGACGGTATACATATTTTTTTAAATTAGTTGTTCTAATTAAAATTTCTAAAATTATCTGTTATTTAAATATTTAAATAATTATCTAGATAAAATATTTTTATCTTTTATCTGTATCTTAGATAAAATTTAGTGTTGTTATCTTTATCTTTATTTAAATGATTTTTTTGTTACCTGTTCCTAACACTGGTTATAAGAAGTACCATTGAGAAATTGTGCAGAATTAAAATGAATGGCCGAGAGCCTTCCAAAGAATAAGGCGCTTGGGAATGACGGAATCCTGGATGTCATAGTGAAGCATGTAATTCAGTAAAAATTGGAACTCATTTTAGGCACACTTAACATATGTCTTACGCAAGGGATTTTTCCGAAAGCATGGGACGAAGCCACGTGGAGCTATCTCAACGACAGGTCGCTCTTATATAGTGAAAATGTACGTCAAGCAATTACCAGCTGTATTTCTCAAGGATCTGTAGCAGGTTCAACATTATGGAACATATAGTACGATCACTTGCTGCGCATGGAGATGCCGAGAAACATCCTGAGCATATCAAGCTCGAGCATTATAGCCTTTGCCGACGACGTCACGGTTCTGGCTACCGGACACACAATAACTCGGCTAGAAGAAGCAATGAAGCCGTCTTTGGATTTAGTGACGAGATGGATGGCCAACAGTTGCTTAACACTACCGGTTGACAAGATGGAATCAATAATGCTGACCACTAAACGTAGATATACGATTTCGAGGTTCTTCCTGGAGGGCTCACTGCTCCTACCCAAAGAACACGTTCGTTTTCTTGGCGTAGAGTTATGCAGTAAACTCGGATTTGGTTAGCACTAAGAGTGTGTGGTGTCAAGGCTAAGAAGACAATTACGTCATTGTCAAGGCTGATGCCGGATATCAGCGGATCGAAACAAAACAAACGACAGCTCCTAATGTCTATCGCCCAAAGTTAGCTGCTGTACGCAACACCGGTGTTGGCCTCGGAATCAGTCTTTGAAAAAAAACATTAATGTGCTATCGAGTTAATATATAAAGGCTGATGGCTATTAGGGTTGCATCTGCATACAAGACGTTGTCAACTATAGTCGGGGACACGAAAAGTGGCGTGTGACCTCGACTGTACCCCAACCCACACCCGGCCTGCGGTCGGTGGTTCTCAACATGCGGCGCATGCGGCGTATTTCGCGCGCGCAGCGTAACATTTTGTGCATTGTACACATCATAAAAAAAATAAGGTTACTTTTTTTATTCTATGGCTTTCAGGTTGTTGGTTGCATAGACCTGTTATATAGGTCTATGGTTTGTTGCAGCTGTTATTTTCCCTTGCATTGTGTGGGGAAAGAGGGGTTGTTTTTATACTAAATGTACAATGAAATACTATAGCATGTACCTTTAGTAGCTCGCAAGTGGTTGACGAGTAGGTACATTCGTGTGTTAACTGTTTAGTGTTGTATTGCCTGTGCGTTTTAGTAATTTATTTACTGTGCTGTTATTTTGTAATTTTTTAAAATGTCTTTTAATGATAAAGATATTCATAGTCAATCTAAAAAAATTATACATAGCGTGTATATATTTTTAAAAAATTTATCTAAAAAACCGGATTTAACGCCAGACTTTTTTAAATGTGCTCAAGACCTTACATCCCAGGCATGTGGAATTTCACTTCGCACCGTAAGCCGCATTTGCTCCGAAGCAAAAAAATCAGAAAACACGCAAGATGAACAACGAGTTGTTCCATTTTTTAAATCTCCGCGTAAAACATATAAACGCGCGAAAATTCAAACCGAGTTGGACGATTTTGATGGAGATGTAGTCAGAAGAATTATTCACAACTTTTAGTACGATTTTGTTGTTTTGGTTTTTATTATTATAGATAATATGTAAATATTTTTAAAAAAGCGCGGCAATTAGTATTGTCTGTTTAAGAACCTATTAGACGATTTAACCGCTTGGATCGCGTCGGTCACACGCCACTTTTCGTGTCCCCGACTATAATGCGATACTGATGGTGGCAAGTAGGTTGCCTTTAAAATAGCAGATCACTGAGAGATACGCAATATATTCGGCAAAGCAGACTGGCTCAGGCCCTCCCACAAATGAGAGAAGAGTCAATACGCAGTTGGCAAAACGAATGGCATGTTTCTACTACAACAGGCAGTTGGATTAAGAGATTAATACCAGATCTTCGATTCTGGGTTTTGAGATCGTTCGGAACAACTAACTATCATATCACGCAATTTCTCATAGGACATGGGTGTTTTGGTGCAAAGCTTATGAAATTCAAGAGGCGTGGCACTTCTGTGTGTCATGATTATCTGGCACCAGTGGATGACACTGAACACGCGTTTTTTGTTAACGACTGTTTTTCGTTAACGACTGGTGGAGATTACGGAGAGAACTGGAGATAAGAACAAACGTGGAATACACTCCCGAATCGGCGGTCAGCACAATGCTCGAGAGTAAAGAAAAATGGAAAGAAATATGCAGATACGTTGTTCATGTTTTTAAAACCTAGAAAGCACAGGGGTGACAACGTCAACGAAATCCACAGCAACCTTTAGCTATATGTATTGTGGCTGTGGCGCAAAGGGTGGATTCGAGGGGATAGGCCCCTCTCATTTGTAAAAAAATGATTGTGAGGACCAGTGAGCGGGAGAATAGCCCGCAACTATCCATTGTTATTTGTAGTATGTTTCAATAAACAGCACTCGGTCACTTGGAGTAGGATTTTCGGAAGGGAAAGTTCCACCAAGTGGCAACGGAGAGCACATGCCAAGAAAAAAAAATATGTTTAATTAAATGTGATGTTTTGCTGAATTAAATAATTATTATTAGGTAAGGTATTTACTATTTACTTAATTGTTTGAGTTATTGACAAACACTAATTAATAGATTTGAAAACGACTTATTTTTTAAAACTTTAAATTGTCCTGTACCTTTATGCTTGCTGTATGATTTACAAGTAACAAATGCATAAAATTGATCGAAATATTTTTGTTTTATTTTTATGTTCTACATAAAACTGTATAACGCCGGCCCAGCTGCCCATTAATTTGGATCAATAATATAATTAATAAACAGAAATAATCTATTGAGTCATTATAAAATAATTATTTAAGGTTCTTCTCGTTTAAATTCAATATTTCTAGACCAATTAATGAATCTTATCAAAACGTTCTTAATTTTTTTAATTTATCTTCCCTTAATAACAGGCGTTCGTTTTACCATCAACATATTTACGTAACTTAATATTGGGTTTTAACGATTGCTCTGAATTCCTTTCCCTAATCCAATTTAAAATAAATTCCCTCCCTTCAACACGGAATTTTCAATTGTTGTCATTCGTTCGTGCTTTATTTGTGCTGGTTTGTGATTTTAATTTGTCATTTATCATTTTCCTAGTTAATGAACATTGAAAGTTGGGTACTAAAATGGAATCCTAGCTACTACCTTTGTAAAAAAAAATATTTTATCTTCCAAATCTAATTTAAATAAAAAATCTAAAATTAATGAAAACAACCCAAGAGAATAAAAGAGCCTAGTTAAATAAATAAAAAAATCTATTTGTATGTTTTAATAAAAAAATTATTTTGAATAACAATGTCTTAAAAGTATAGACAATTCTTCAGGAGAACAATTTAAAGCTTGTATAACTGTATTATGGATTATAAAATTATTGTTAATAACCAATAAGGTTTTATTAGATCACTATTTGCTTGGACAAGATAACACTATAGATGTCTGATGCCAATCATTTATCACTCATTATTTTAATATGTATTGGATTCACCAAAATAAAGTCGTGTTATGGCAGGAGCAGATTTCCCTATTTGAATTTAATTCAGATATTCCACTATAGCTCAGCAAATCCCTGTTTAGAACCGCTGATTTACTGGATCACAGCCTTCTTTAGGCATCAACTTGAGCCAACACCAATTACCCAAATTATTATTTTTTAGTTAATTATCGTAATATAATCAATATAAAAAGCAGTTGTTACAGCATTCAAAGTTCAAACACTGTATTATTATTTTAAGATCAGTTATGACCTCTGTTTGACATTGATTATTTAGTTACTACATAGTTTTATTAGTAAAGTATTTAAAACTAATTTTAATTTTTTTATGACTTACCTTTCCTGTAATCTTGTAATAGTTCTATAAAAATAAAACTACATTGTTACAGTTTTCAATTGGGGTTCAGTTTATCTACATGACTACATTCTACATTAAAATTATACCTATTATACCTAAGTCAGTTACTGTTTTGTTAAATATTCAATATATTCAACAAATCATTCATCAGGGGAAACATTTTAATTGAACCTCCACGTTTATTTGAAATTTACTGGGCATATGTATATATAAATAAACATTTATGTGCGTGTATGTGTGTGTAAAGTTTTGTTACATAGATAGATTAAACCTCTGGGAAGAAGATAGGATAATTTAAAAAAGTGTAAATTCTAACCCGGGGACGTACTCGAACAGGGATTATGCGATTTACGATGGAAATTTTTGTTTGTAAATAGTTGCAACTGGTTTTAATAATAATAATAATTATTATTAAAGCAATAAGCCTGTAAGTTAGCCTGTTCTATATATTTTAGTACAGAATATTTAAATTTTGAACCACAGTTTCGGTGGTTGGTTTTTTATTTTTTTATTTTCCTTCCTTATGTATACATATGATTTTTTGGTTTTTTTATTCATCAGATTTTAGAACAGTAGGATTAGGTTAATGATTTTGTATTGATTGATTATGTTAATCCGCTGTAGGTTGAATTAAGTAAAAAGGACAAACTTGGTTTAATTTTGATACTTAATAGTTTAATTATACACTTTCGTACAAACCAAAAAAGGGTCCGCGATTGCCTAACTGGTAATATACTTCTTACATAATCACAAACGAATCTCAAAAACAACGCCGGTCGGGATGGGTATACATTAAAATATAATATAATTTACACTTGAAAAGGTTTTGCTTCCTCAGCGTTTTACACCCAAAAGGAGTTGAACAATCAGATTTTTTCCGGGCAACGCCGGGTTTTATAAAAATTAAAATAAAAAAATATAAAAAATATAAAAATGTATTTATTTACGTTGTCTGGTAATCTTTTAATGGAATTGAGTAGTGCTAATTTTTTACGACTATCAATAACATTTAGTTACCTCAATATTTAACATTTATTTTTTTATACTTATACTCCAGCCTACAAGTTTCCATACGTAAACTGCGCATAGATATAGTAATACGTAACGTCTGTTTTCTCCCACCATGATGCCATTCTTCATATTCGGCAACGTTCTGATACGCAGCGACGAACGCGTTTTTACTTATGGACTATCGTAGGCTAAATGTTAGTATAAATTCAAACAATATTACTTAATGCACTGTATCTGATTTTGTGTTATTTTCATTAAGATTCAAACAGAAATAACAAAAATAAAGCCTTAAATTTTACAATCAATTATTATTTTGTCACATTTAGCACCACTAAAAAATATTCAATGTTCAACTTTGAGAATAGATTCATTTGGGGAGGATAAATTAAAATTACGGATAAACGGCAATATTCAAATGTCAAATGTAGGTATGTAAGCAAGCGTATAACAATATTTATCCAATAAAATATATTACACCAGGATATCATCCACGGCGTTTTTCATAGTATAACATACCAACCCCTTCGTAATGACTTTAAATGTAAGCTGCGCAGATTTTTTACATTTATATTAATTGTTTTGGTCATGTATAATACAGGTCTAAAAATCTAAAATTTTTCCCGTTTATAATAACTGTTTTATTGTTTGTAGAAAGGGCCACCAGTAGGACAAACAAAAGAGTGGAAAAACCTGATACTTCTGGCTGATTCCTATACTGAATCAATCAATATAAAATCCTAACCTAATCAAACAATACTAAAATCCGACAAATAAAAAAAACTAAAGATTCGTATGTATAGATAAAGAAGAAAAATAAGAAAAAACAATTTAAAAACAATGCAAAATATTTGAGACATTCTGTACTAAAATACATAGATGTGCAACAATTATTATTATTAAAACTAATATTTTATAATATAAACATTATTGGTTGTATGATATATTTTTTGCATTAATCAAAATATTGAATAATTTATTAGTTTTTATTTTTTATTTTATTTTATAGTTTATACCAGTTAGTATAATATGAAGATTATTAAAATCATGTTTTAATGAATATTATGGTGAACAATTAAACAAAATGGTTATAAAAACACTTTACATTAAATTAAATTAAATTGAATATATACGTACTAAACGTTACTACACCTATAAAAATATAAACAATAATAATTATTATATTATTTTAAATGGCCCTACTCTAAAATATTAAATACTGAATGATAAACATATAAACATATTCCAGTAAAATACTATTGAGAACGGAAATGCTAGTAATAGGATTAATAAAGCTCGATTTCTTTTTCCAAATTTAATAATTGTTATCGAACGATAGTTTCATAATAATTAATAAATATACGATATTTATGTAGTATACATATAGAAAATAAAAATACAAGTAATTTATTAAAACATTTAAAGTTTGATGGCTTACACTACTCTACTATAACTGATATATAGGTAACTCTTTACATATTACACATGCATATTGATTCAATTGTTTATATATTATTTTTTTTTTTATTAATCTTCTCATCAGCAACTATGGCCATTACTCATTTGTATCATTTTGTGGCGAGGTTATTTTGACACAGACAGGTACGGTGTTGTGAAATAGCTGTGAGTAGTATATATATACCATTCCTGGTGCACCTTATTTTATCATCAATAAAAGATCACAACGAAAACAATGTGCAAAAAGATCACAAAATTTAAATGCATTAATAATTAAAATATTTTTCACAAAATTGAATTGCAAAATGTTTTGAAAATTATTTGAAATTAATGAATCATTATCAGTTTTTTAATAGAATTGTTCTATTAAAAACAATCTATGTAAATATTATTATTTTTACAATCTAAATTATTTTGATTTCTAATTAATGAATTGAGATGTTTTACAATATCATTTCTATCTATATTTATTTTATAATATTTTATAATTTCCCCAAGATAATGTATCAATACAATTTTCCAAAATAAATCTTTTATCATCATATACACTTAATGCTTTTTTATTTTGTTCTACAGTAAAAATATCATGTTTCTTAGTAATAAATAAATTTTGATTAACATATTTTGGTTTCTTAGTGAATAAACAATTTTCAAAATCATTAAAACATAGTTTATTTTCCACCACATTTTTTTTAACACCTTTAGCTTTTTTAATTTCTTTTTTAGTATCTAAGATTCGATGTGAATATTATTTGGATCTTAAACCTATAAATTCAGTCATAATTTTTCCGTTCAGTTCATCTTTAAACAAAAATCCTAAAACTTTTTTGTTAACTAAAGGTAAACCATAAATTTTATTTTTTGGATAATCTGAAGTGTCAAAATGATCTAACATAATTTTCATATCTTGGTAAAAATCATTTGTTTTTATTTCTAATATTAGTGAATCTGTATCTGTATATATAACAATCCAACTCTATTTCCATATTTTTTCTTTATAGTATTATAATAAAAATCATACATAAACATTTAGGATAAATCTAAGACACACATTCCTATATATATTGGTTGTTTGGAAGATATTTGTGTTCTTTTCATATAGACTGCAGCTAAATTTTCTGTAAAAATTGTCCTTCTATCAAAATTTGGTTTCGCAATTAATTTTTCTAGTTGGAGTGCATCAATACATAATCTTATATCAACATGATTTCGAACATTCACTATTGTTCATTAATTTAAAATATTCTTTTTCAAAATCATTCTTAACTTTTGATCTAAGATCAGTATTAAAATCATTAAAAACTTTCAACTAAGCAGATTGATTAAATTCTAAAACTCTGTGAATTTTCTCTAATTTTAAATCTAATTTAATATATGTTTTTAAAGTTTCATAATGAATTATATATTTTTTCTTGTCATATAAAGTTGTTAATAATTTAGAGAGTTGTTTATTATCAAATTTACTTTCTGGTACCAATGGGAAATCTGAATGTAGATCATGAAGTTCTTTAGGATAAGATAAATCTATTTCTAAAATATATCCTTTACGTGATTTATCAGAAATATTCATTACATCAAAATCAATCAGATTATCAACCCATTTGAAATCTCCAGTAGGTAAATATTTACTCATTGCCCAACCATAAAGATTATTTGTATCCAAATATTCTAAAAATATTGATTATTGATTTTTTTTTTAAATGTATCCCCCCATATATTTATTATTTGTTTTTAAATATCTATGACTACATTGAGATAAGCCACCTCTGATTCCAGATTCAAACATCAAAATTTGATCTACATCTCTTAATAAATCTAATTTTACATTTTTCATTCTTAACATAGAATCCGACGCAAATCCTGGTGTTGTGTAATACCATAGAGGATCTAATTTATAATTTTTTAGAGAAAAAAGATTTTATTTTAAAGAAATATCTCTAAAATTTTCCATTATATCTGTTAATAATAAAACATCGATCTTGTTATATAAACTAGTAAATTCAGGAAGATTTTGTATATTAAACACTTTCCAAATTTTCTGTGAGTTTTCATATTCCTCTATCGTTGTATTTTTATCAGTGAGAGAACTATAAAATTTTTCAATAGGGGGTAAACATGTTTCATTATATTTTTCTGAACAATCCATAAACTCATAAGGATAAGCTAACTTCCTAGTAACTAAATGTAAATGTTCTTTAGGAAAACATTTACTAAGTTCTTTAAATTGATGTTTTCAAGATTATTTGTTAATTTGTATAAAGAACTAGATAAAAATTTAAATGAATCAATAAACCTTAATTCTGTAAATATTATAGTTTCTTTAACATTCCTAATTACTTCACGTGGTAACATTTTTGAAAAAGGAATATTTTTTTCCTCATTATTTGGAATTAATTTTATTCTTTCAGTATCGGTCCCAAATTCTTTTATAAATAGATGGGCATCATAACCTGAAAGATTATGACAAACAATTGGAATAAAGCGTGGATTTTGATAGTTAAGATTACAGATAGAATGTGCTGCTCCTCTATATTTCCCAGTTAAGTGGTCATGATCCCGAACTTTTCTCATATTTATATTTTTATTTTGTAATACTTTTTTAAACTTATCTTCATATAATTTTACTTTTTCATCATCATTAATTTGTTTATAATATTCAATAGCGTCTTCAACTATTTTGAATTTTTTCTCTAATCTTTGAGGTAATTCTGATAAATATCTTTCACAAATATGACATTTTTCGGAACCATTAATTATTTACTTGTTCTACATTCAATGATTCCATAGGAACTATTTTATCATATATTTCAGAAATAACTATTTCTTCATATTTTATACAATTAAAAAATTCTATAGCTACGTTTGGACCAGAATATTCTACTGTAGGTTTATAATCACCATTACTATATTTAATATAATAACAAAAATTATTAGGTATATGTTTCGATAACATTTTGTAAATGACTCTGTACCATTTCGTTTAAAAGTGTATATTGGTTGGAGTGTACATTCAAAATCAAAATAAATCACAAAAAGGATTCTTAAATAATTATTCTTTTTTCTTCTTTTTCCTGGTTTCGGCCTTTAAGACCATACCGCTAAATACAAATCTTGCCATCTGTCCCTATCCTCTGCAGTTTCTCTCCATCTGATTCCTGGATCTATCATTTTTAAGTCCTTTTTAACACAGTCTTCCCACCTCAGTCTGGGTCTTCCTAGAGGTCTTTTACCTATTGGTTCATTCTCTATTACCTGTCTAACTAGGGATCCTTGTTTACGCCAGGCATGGCCCCCCAACTGAGTCTTCTTTTTGTGATCTCCTTAACTATGTCAGGTCTCTGAAACTGTCTTTTGAGTTCATCATTATGTAACTTTCTCCATTCATTTGTTCCACTGTCAAAGACCGGTCCATACATTTTTCTTAAAACTTTCCTCTCGAAAACCCCTAGTCTCAGTTCTTCAGCTTTCCTCAATGCCCACGTCTCAGAGACATACAGGACAATAGGTCGTAATAATGTCATATACATTCTTATTTTTAAATTTTTAGAGAGTGTCCTCGATTTTAGTATTTTTTCTAATCCATAATATCCCTTGTTAGCTAATTGTATTCTTGACGACACCTCTGTCTTAAGTTCATTATCTTGGGTGATAATCGATCCTAGATATTTGAATTGTAATACTTTCTTAAATTTATGTCCTTCTAGCTCAATATGTTGTTCTAGTCTATAATTTCTGTTACTTCGACTGACAACCAAATATTCTGTCTTATCATCATTAATAGTTAAGCCTACTTTCTCCGCGGTCTTTATAAGTTTCTTTCCCAGACTTTTTATCACCTCAATATTATCTCCTAAGAGAGCAATATCGTCTGCGTATCCTATGAGCCCTATTTTTACCTGACCTAGTTCAATTCCTTCCGAGATGTTCATTTCTCAAACTATTTTTTCCAGTACCAAGTTAAACAGCACTGGAGATAGTGCATCGCCTTGTCGGAGACCTGTTGTCACTCCCACGGGTTGTGATATTGTGTTTGCTATCTTGACTTTTATATCTGTCTGGCTGATGGTAGCTCCAATGAGGTTTACGATTTTACTTGGAAATCTGAATTCTTTGAGTATATTTACTAGGCTTTCCCTATGAATAGAATCATTAGCTTTTTTAAAGTCCACAAACAATATGTGTACATCCTTGTTATATTCTCAGCTTTTTTTGAGGATCTGTCTTATAACGAAAATCTGATCTGTTGTGGATCTATTGGGCCTAAATCCTCCCTGGTAGTCACCTAGTAAATTCTCTGCTATAGGTCTTACTCTATCCAGTATACAATATGCTAGAACTTTGTACGTTGTATCTAGTAATGCTATACCCCTATAATTACTATACTCTTATGGATCATTTTTTTTATAAATAGGGCAGATTAATGCGGTGCCCCAGTCTTTAGGAAGTCTTTCTTCATGCCAAACGCTCTCTATAATACTATGTATTTTATTTATCGTTGATTCATCTAGGTTTTTTAGCACTTCTCCTTGGATTCCGTCCTCCCCAGGAGTCTTATAGTTTTTTAGCCTGTTGAGTTGTTGTAATATTTCATCTCTGCTTGGAGGCGGGCATTCAGTGTCATAAGGTTCCGTTGGCATCCATGCAAATGTTTCCACTGGGTTTTCACAGTTAAGTAGTCGTCCAAAATAGTGTTTCCATTTTTCAAGTATTTTGTCCTGTTCTGTTACTAGGGAACCATCGTCATTTTTTAGGAACTTATTATGTTTTTTGTATTTTCCTCTAATTGAATTTATCTTCTGGTATAGTTGTCTAGTCTTATTTCCTCTATGATCAATCTCGGCTTCTTCTAGTACATCTTTTGTATATTTCCGTTTTTCATATCTAAATATATTACTAGCTTCTTTTTGGCGTTCTTTGTATACCATAGCTTTCTCTTTATTAATAGGATCGTTGAGCAATTGAGTCCTGGCTTCTTTTCTTCTATTAAATGCTTCCCTACAGGAGTTGTTGAACCACGGTTTCCTTGTTCTCTTTTGTTTTCCTATTACCATGTCTGTAACCGTTTTTATAGTATCCTTTAACATTTTCCATTTGGTATCAATTGTCTCTTCTTGATTTATGTTTAAGCTTAAGCTGTTCATTGTTTCATGTAATTGTTGCTTGAAAAATTCACATATATTGGTGTTCTTTAACTTATTCACATCAATTCTATCCACTAACGTTCCTTTACTATGTACTAGTTTCTTGAGTTTGACTTTCAGCTTTCCTTAACTAGATAATGGTCTGAGTCACAGTCGGCACCTCTTACGGTTTTAATATCATGTATACAATTTTTGAACCTAGTATTTATCAGAACATGGTCTATCTGACTGACATATCTACCATTTGGTGCCTTCCATGTACCCTTATCTTTATGCGGGAACATCGTACTCTTTACAATAAGCCCTCCACCACTTGTAAAATCTATAAGCCTGAATCCATTCTCATTAGTTACATCGTAAAGGCTATGGATACCAACTGTTGACCGAAATATGATCTCCTTCCCTAGTTTGGCATTGAAGTCCCCTAAAACTATTCTAATTCTATTTCGTGGAATTTCGTTTAGTGAGTGCTCCAGGTTATCATAGAACTCATCCTTCTCCTCTTGCGGTTTTTCTTCCGTGGGTGCATGCCCATTCACGAATGAGATGTTGAAATATAGTGCTTCTATTGTCAATACTGATATTCTTGGATTAATGCTTTTGAATTCTCTTACTGAAGGTACTAAGTTTTTATGTATTGCGAAGCCCGTTCCAAATTGACGATGTTTATTACATTCGCCGTAGAAAATCGTTGTATCCTGAATCTCTATCGTTCCATTACCATCCCACCTTATCTCTTGTAGGGCTATCACTCCTAGTTTATATTTTTCTATCTCCTCAAATAAGCTTTGTACTGTTCCAGGTTTAAAAAGTGTGCGAACGTTCCATGTTCCAAAAGATAATCCATTTTTTCCATTTTCCATTCTTTTTTTCCAAAGCTCCACGGTTCCGAGGCAAGTTTGTTGTTAGTTCCTGAACAATATTTTTTTTCTAAGGCAGGGTTGTTAGCCCAGCGCTAAACCCCCAACCTGGAGGACCAGTCTACTCCAACCAATTAAGGTCAGAGTAGGGCTATATATATTTAATTATGATAATTACAAAAAACATAAGCCATTTAATGCATAATTGTTGTATCGACAATATTTTAAATTTTAATAAAACTCTATTTAAAAAAAATTCACTAAACGAACTATATAAGTCAATAAAAGAGGAATTACATGATTCGAATAATAATAATAATAATAAAATGTAGCTAGACTGATTATTTTTTAACATCTGGTATTGAAGATCTTATCATAATATATATGTATAATTTATATTATGATGTTTTTTTATCGAATTATTTAGTGTTTCAATTCCCTCATTATACATACCCAAGTGCTGTAGCTCGGTGGGTTAACGCGTTTGATTTAAAAGTGTTCTTAGTCGGATTGAAACTGGTGGGGAATGTGTAGCGTTGCATATTCACCTAATAATTTCCTCAGGCATTGAAGACGTTTACGGTAAATTGCATAGGTGTGGCGCCCACCTATGCAATTCAACTGAAAAACTGTAGTTGACCGACCGAATAAAGCACTTGAGTAATTTCACTGTCCCATGATAGCTTTGCAAATATCTGTAAAAGAGTTCCGGCCTCCTTTTTTCATAACGGGTATCTGTAAAGCTGGGAATGATTTTGCAGATTTTTTGCGTTTTTTTTTCCATATTTTTTTCGATTTAAATTATTATTAATAACACGGTCGTATAATTTGACCGTGTTAAATAATATAAGTCCTATATTTCATTTAATATTTGATATTATCGAGTCGGAACAGCACAGATATGTTTTATATGCTTATCTACACTACATATTAAAAGTTTACCCTCCATTTCATATTTTTCATTTAAGTATAACTCAGTTGCTATTTATGTTAGAATGTTAATTTTTTCAATAAACATTTTTAATTTTAATTCTTTATAAGCCCCCCTCATAGTATCATAGTGTAAAATCGTTTCAAAGGTTTTTGAATTTTAATGACGCGTTAAATATCGAACATTTTTTAATTAAGATATTCAATTTCTTTTCAAAACATTTTGCAATTCAATTTTGTGAAAAATATTTTAACTATTAATGCAATTCACGAATATATTATTAATAATAGGTCAAGAATGTAAAAAATATTTTAATTATTAATATATTTCAATTTTGTGAAAAATCAAGGGTTCGTTTTAAAATGCCAAGTAGATACCCATCTGAGAGCGACGCCAGACATCGTTCTTCAATCGTTGGGACAAAAAATATAACTTTCGATAACAAAATAAACATATTGGTTTATTTGTATAGTTTATGTACCCATAGACACTACATAGTCAACAATCAACATGTTTTAAAGGCGAATAGGTAGTAAATAGCTGTCTGTATCTCTCAAGACTGTCTACTGCTCTTTAGTCCGAAGCATGCTAGAGTATGCGTCTGTGCTCTGGGACCCGTTTGTGGTAACTGATTCTTGCCACTTAGAGCGAGTAAAAAGGCACTTTCTGTCGTCTGCAGCTTACATGCTAAAAATTGTCCATCCTCCTCATGACTATACTCCAGTATTGCGCGCACTTGGCCTTACATCTTTAGCAGATAGGCGCGTTAAAGCTAATCTGGCCTTTTTAAAAAAATTAATCGATGGTTCCTTAAACGCCCCTTTACTGCTCGTCCAAGTAAACTTTAAAGTTCCTCATCGGGCCACAAGGTCTCGAGTTCCTTTTGCTGTACCTCTCCACTGTACCAATTACGGTAAAAACAAACCAATTGACCGCATGATGCGGTTGGCTAACGAGGACCCCTCCTTTCTCAGTTTACCTTAATATTCTGTTATTTTTGTACATTTGTTGTATGTAATTTTACTTGTGTCCTAATTATTTTAGTTTATATTTACTGTGCCTGTAATTCTGCTGTATTTTTTAGGCCATCACTCCTTGTATATGTTAGCTATCTTATTTTACTGAATTATTGTTATGTATGTTTTTATTCCGTGAATTAATTAATAAATAAATAAATAAATAAATAAATAAATAAATAAATAAATAAATAAATAATAAAAGTTGAATACAATATTCGGTGACAAGCTCCCTAACTGAACAGTTGACGAATTCATACTTATAATGCTACTGGAAACCTGGATTGAACGAGGACTATAGGTAAAATAGGACACGGATTGTACATCAGAAAAAATGTTGAAACAAAAAAATGTAGTATTTTGGTACACTATAATTGTATTATTTGATATTAACATATAATTCAAGTGATAAGGTGCATGAGCTCTTTGAATTTAACGGCAATATGCAATGTAATATCTTGGGTACATCAAATAATGAATAAGTAATTAAATAATTGTTTATTCTAAATTACTCTTGTATAACTTTTAATTGCTATTCTTGTTAGGTTTCGATCAATACTATTTTGGTAGAGTTTATCCTTATTTTAAGAATAATAAATACATTAAATTAAAATATTACTATTTAGGGTAAGACGGGAAAAATACAATGAGGCATGATGAACCATGTCCTATGTTATTATTTATATTTTTTAAAGTTTTAAATTCGGATTCATGTTCATCCTGTTGTATGTATATACCTAGTATACTATCTAGCGAAACCACAGCCAAGGAGGTGAGGCATGTGTGTTTCGCTGGGCGTCGCGGGGTTGACAGACCGCGGCGCTTGCCGAAGGCCGGGGCGTCCACGTCGCCGCAGATGGATACTGACTAAGAAGTTTGCTAACATCGAGCTAATCGTCCCATTTACGGTTGATAAAGTGAATCAACCGGTGACACGAGATCCAATCACGGTGTCTCTGACGAACGTCTCGCTGAAGTGCGTGAGATGAGAATCACAGAAGGCCGATGCTAGCTCCTATATGCTTAAGGCGTTGCGTCGGGTGATTTACTTCTCCGATTATCTCTCATGAGTACCTTGTCGATAGATGGTTTGCATTAGCTATGAGCAAAGATGCGTTCCTGGCGGGAGAGATCAAACCGAGTGGATGGGAAGGCGTACTGGCGACCTGGTCGGCGGAGGGGCGGTGATTTGGGTTCAGTCAACCGTTTGCAAATGACCCAGCTTTGGAGGGAGGACTCCGATGTTGTGCGCCGGAACCAATTTCGACGGCAAAACCTTGAACACACCAGCCCGCTGGGGCCGGCAAACACAGTTTGTCGTCAAAACAAGCACAATTTGCTACCGTAAGACTGAAACCTCCGAAGAGTGGGAGGAGTCAGGAACCACATACCTGACCTACGGGCAGGTAACATCTTAGTAACGTTAGGCGGAAGCGAGGGAACGGGTGCTAAGGCCCATCGTAGCCGTAAGAACGGCTAAAGAAACTGCGGTGACGACGGCGACGGCGGGCTCGGATCCCCCGTTGCTGAGTGGAAACCGACCGTTACAAACAACACGAGGCCACCAGAACTCTGAAGGCGGCAGAGCGAGGGCAGGTCTGGGGGACTGCTGGTTACACCGGGCCGGTGTTCCCGCGCCCTTACGGGTGAAGCGCCCGCCGGTCGGGAGGGGACTGGCGGGCCCTTGGAGCGGTCTGACCTAGGTTGCTGAAAGGGCATCGAGGTAACCCCGTGAAGACTTACTGGCACGCTCACCCACCTGGCAAGGACGGCCCAACCGGGTCATAACGAGTCAGGCGGGTAGACTGACCAGTACAAGTACATACCTGCTACCGACCACGCCAAGACGAGTCACGTTGAGAGACTGGCTGACTTATCTGGTCCGGGAAAAGGGCAGGCGGGGTACGGTCTTAACGAAGCTAGCCCTAGAGCTTCGAGTTAACTGAACTGTAATCACAAGGGCTCGGGGCAGGTCATGCTTGGTGCTAGCGGAATGACCAAGGACCTCCAAGTTCCCTGGGCCACCCGTACCTTCCAAGGTGGCAACCCGGTGGTTTAGAGCACGCTAAGTCACAAAAGGTCTGAAATGAGTACGAAGGCGAGGGGGCGCCCGCACAAGGCTACACCCTCGAGCGCCCTCACGAAAAGCTCACTCATGATTGTGCAGAATCGTGCGGAGCAAAAAAGAGCCGCGGGATTGAGACCGCGGCTGACGATGTCCTGCCTGGGTACAGGACTGGGCGGATGACGAACGGCCGGAAGGCGTCTTCGCACCCCCGGGCCACCTGAGGGCCCCCGTTCCAAACTCAACGCCAGTGGAGGACGTATCTCCAAACCAAGCTTCCCGGAGTAATAGGAAGCACCTGGAGGTGGTCTCAGAGACTTACCGGTGGTGACGGGGAAGAGCCATCAATCTTCAAAAGAGGACTGGCTAGGCAGTTTTCAGCAGACCAGCTACTCCAAAAGTATACCCCAGAGATGGGCAGCTTGCCTAACGCAGGTCCTCAAGGATCGCAGAGCATCTGCTTACACATACGACTGCCCGACCATCAGCTACGAAAAAGCTCCGCGCTCAAGGTGCAAGCGATCGGAGTGGACCGAATCACAGAGCGCGGACTCACGGGAAAAACCAATAACCGTGTTCCAGGCGTATCAACGCACTGAGGAAGGGAAGACCCGATAGGCACGTCAAAAGACCTCGACGTGGGTCCCCGAATAAGGATGACCGAGGTGATGGAGGGCACCTTCCTTTTCCGCACGGGAACCATCTACCCAAGTGGGGGTACTATACCACCTGCGACAAACCAGTGGGCTTGGGCGAGAGGCGCCAGAGCATGACGAGTGAAGCAGACGCGGACCTCCGTGAGCGCGCTGGCGCTTCTAGCACGAACCTGACTGAGAGCACACGGGCCCAACCAACTCGTGTGCGAACACGTGCAAGGTGGAAGTCCGGCTGGGGGACACCCACCGACAAGCACTCAAACCCGAGCATTCGGTACGGACTCGGCACCCAGCAAAAGAAAACCATACCACTCAAAAAAGGTCTCATCGCGGCAGCGTAAACAACTGTCCCGTTGCCTATGCTAGTGGGAAAAGAGTCGTTGTGAGTACTCTGGATAACGGATCCTTAAATCTCATTTCGCGGGTCGATGGGAAAGCCCTACTGAAAACCCGACTTAGCTAACGCCCGAACGGTATCAGTGCCCATCGAGCTTTGTGGCGTGCGTCCGGCCGACGCGCGCGGGTTTCTCGCGTGCTCGCGCTTGCCGGCCGCGCTTCCGCGACTTATGTGGATGGCCTCGTTAAGACTGTGGAAGTACCGCTTTAGTAGAAGGGGAGCCATTTGACTGGGTCGAATCCAGTGCTCGCCGACGTGGTTATACGAAACCCACTGAACTATCTCGAATGAGAGCAGCCGGCGGGGGACCGTCAGCCTGGCGCCAGGGCTCCCTGACGTAACCCGTCGGAGGGATGTTTCCACGTCACCCAAAGGCGTGAAGGAGCCGCCCTCGCGACATACGGCTAAAGGTGTAACTACCCCCGAGGGAATGGTCTTATAACTCCCCGTCACACAGTGGTTAGTAATACCTAGTATACTAAAGTAAATGTTTTATAAGCAAATATAACTATAGGTATAATTATTTCGAAATAAAATATGAAACTTATAACTTAAAAAAAAAAATTGTATTTGTTATGAATAAGGACAAATGCTTTCATCATCCATGGTCCATTAGTAACCACACATAATTTTACATATTAAAGGATCTTTGTTTTTTCAATAGAATAAATTATTAACACTCCCTCTTAAATACATTTGAAGTTTGGTGTCCCATCTAACCCAGGGTTCCCCTAGTGAGTAAGAATTTGAGGATGGTTACAAAAGTTATGAGACACAATTAAATATATAGAATACAATTTAAAAATTAAAACATGAAAAAAAAATTTAAAAGACACTTACTTCTTTTATCTAGAAACAAAATAATTAACATATTATTTGATACATTTCTAATATTGTACCTAATATTCACAGTCTAAGAATTAAAATATTATAGGGTGATGACCTAATATTTTCCATCTAAAAAAGATTTCATGAGGTAGGATTTTGCAACAATTTGCCGACGAGATTGAATGCTTGTGTGTTTTTAATTTATGTTAATAATATAGTAGTTTGATTCAAGCTGGATCAAGATTTAATATAATTTTATTCATAAGTTATTACAGCAATTATGAAAAAAAAGACAGATTTATGCCACTCTGCTGTCCAGTATTTGTCGAATATGTCATTGAAATGGTTGTTAAGTTTGAATTCAATAATAAATCATTGTACCTATACAAAAAACATTTCAGCGCGGGCACGGTGTATGAGCTTAGCATAATTGTATAATATTAACTTTTAATAATTTAAACAAAAAAAATTCTCATGGCAATAATTAAACTGTTACTTTCCGGTTAACTTATTTTTTGTTAAAAGTACAAGAACTTCTGGGGTATCTTCTATAAAATGTTTTATGTTAAAAAATATTTTTTTTAAGAATTTCTAACTGAAAAATAATTTTCAAATTGTTAAGATTTGATGAATTTTGTCAATATTTAAAATATAAATGCTTGAATACACTCCAGTACTCCAGGTACTCTTTTGAGCGGTGAATTCCTCTAATAATTTAGAACGGAGCCAAAGGTTATTTTCAAAATCTGTATCATCTATACTGTATATTTATATTATACCATTATCGGCAAGACCACCAGTCAGTTATACATAAGCTCGGTCTTCTCCCCTTGATATATAGTAGAGTCGAGCCAAACATATAATTTACAAGTATATTAGTTGATGGACGTATTGATACTCTCACTCTAGTCTCCAAATCCATTTTAAAACCATATTTTACAAAACAGAACTGATAACGTACCTGCTGAATCTGGAATAAAATAAAAAATGTATTTATTAATAACAAAATATTCATATTTTTTTTCTGCTATAAGGTCGGGGGTTGATCTAAAATGTATAAACCAGTGGTTTAAGACCAATACCTATTGAAATTTAATTAAAATAAGCTAACATTTTTTTAAGAATCCTGAAAATTAAATATAAGTCCTTCAAAAACACATCAGCTATCTAAATTATATTCAATATAGTATATACAGTCAACATTTTTGTCTCAAACTCTATACACGTATATGATTCGTCTAACATAATATCGTATAAAGTAAAATTATTACTAAAAATAAAAATAACTTACTGTATACGTCTGTTAGAAATAAAATACACGGTAATAATTTATAAGGATAATTATTTACTTATTTTAAGTATAAATTACGGGCAAGTGCCCAATTTACAATTAATATTTAAGTAACACAATTATGATTACAAGTGTGATATATAATTAATATTGTTGTTAAAAGTACTTGGTAGTTTTAAGATAATGAAAAGGAGAGGTTAGAATTGGCAAGAAACAAACAGCGCCGAGGTGGTTCATTAAACCATAATTAGTGGAGGAGGATGGCAAATTAAAAGTGGTATGTTGACGATTGAAACGAGTAGCGACATTTATAGGAATATGGGAGAGTAGGTGAAGTGAATCAATCTGCCCATTTAATAATTTATAAATAAATTTAAGGTCAGCAGCACGCCCACGATCTGCCACGGAATCTAGTTTGAGATACTCAATTACTGGTAAATAGTAATGAGAGGGACATTCAATTCTAAGTACATGACTGGCATATTTTAAAAATTTTGTACACGCTTAAGCATTATCTCATAGGATCCCTAATGACAGAGCCGTACTCGAGAATAGGTCTGACAAGCGAACAATACGCGTCTAAAGGGGGGACGCTAACTTGAACTGCGTTGTTATTTGTTTAATAAAACTAAAAGTAAAAGGTAAAAGTTGTAAGAATTTGGAGTTTTGACACCACTAAAAACTATCCACGACCAAAAGGGAACACTTTGGTTGTGACCTCTGAGCCACACCACGTGGGACCCGAGGGCCAAGTCGGTGGAACTCATAGGTTTTGTTACATGCATTAAAAAATTAATTTTAAAGATTTATTTAAAGGGAAAGAAGGTTGTTTTAATTGAGAATAAAAAATAAGTTAGGTTATTATGTAATTATATTTTATATAAGTAGTATGGATAAAAAATAATAATAACCAATTTGCCTCATGGCAATGCATATAAAAAAAATAATAATAATGAGTTTGGCACATGGTAATGGTAATAAATTTGTGGAATTGTCATTTTTTCCCGGCCCACGGTAGGCGGCACACCATATCGTTCATGATTTGCCCTCACAGGGTTACCGGGAAAAATTGTTTGTGAGAATAGAAAATGTAGGGACCTGTGTCTTGCGACGCCTCAAAAATATACGTGCTTGTGTAGGGGGGGGGGGGGACAGGGATAGAGACAAAATAAATATGTTACGATATTGGACAACGACCGACAATTTGTGCTGTGCCTTGAATGGAGACTCCATCCCTGGTCTGCTCGGCCACCAGTGGCCCATCGTTGGAGCTTAGCCAATCATGGCGGTGTTTTCACGAGCAAAAACCCAGGTTCAAAACGACGGCGTTCGTAGTCAATTAGTCACGAGGTTTTTCCGTCGACGGTCTCGGAGACGTGATTTGTGGACAGGTCGTCGGTTGTAAAAATGGAAAGACGTGTAGAAAGGTCGCCAGTTGCAAAAAACAGTGATTCGGCGACGGAGCTTTGTATTCGTCGAATTAATGGGGCAGGTCAGTGTGGCATTTTGCGGGCGATAACAGGAGCTTACAATACGACGTCAACGGTGGCGCTGCAGGTACTAGCGGGAGTCCCTCCCCTGGACCTGAAACTAAAAGAAATGGCAAAAACCGAGAAGGACAGGATCTTAGTGAGGAACGGCGCTATGACGGCTGTAGAGGCCGGCCACAACCTGTTAAATTATACGAGTGAAACCATTGACCTCTGGCAGCAGCGATGGGTCGCTATAGACAAGGGAAGGTGGACTTACGCTTGGTTCCCAAGTATCCGTCATCGATTGGAGCGCACCTGGTGCGTCGCGGACTATTACACGTCGCAATTGATGACGGGCCACGGGGACTTTAACGCAAAACTCCACATGTTCAACCTAAGAGGCGATGCAGCTTGCAGTTGCGGGTCCCCGAACCAGACCACCGAGCATCTGCTGTTTGAATGCCCTCTTGCTGACCAGGAATGAAATAAACTCGAGCTCACGGTGCGAGCGGCCGGTGCGGACTGGCCGTGTGAGCCCGAGTTCATGACCAGATCCGAGGTCTTGTTCCAGGCGGTGAAACAGTTTGCACACGCAACACTGAGCCGCTCTGAGGAAGGACGTGCCCGTTAGACGTGATTCGGCGTTAAAGTAAGATTCCGACACGGGGCCTCTGGAAATACAGTACCCGGAGGCCAGAGGGAAGAGGGATACCTCTCTAATCCGCACGGGGCTCACCCGTCCGAGTGACATATCAGCGCTAAGAACGGCGTGGAAAAATGTTGCGACACACCGGCGGAGGCAATTAAGCGAGGGAACGTGACGGAAGGGCTGGACCAAAGCAACCGCGGGCAGGCACCTCAAATTGTTCCTGTTCGCGGACCTCCAGCCACACGCCGGCGCGTTCCCCGCCCAACTCCGGCCGAGAGTTCACGGGCCCGTCCAACTCGTGAATGAACACGTGCAAGGCGGAAGTCCGGCCGGGGGACACCCACCCGACAGGCACCTAAACCCGAGCATTCGGTACGGACACGGCACCCGGCAAAAGAAAACCGTACCACTCATAAAAGGTCGCACAGCGGCAGCTTAAACAAGTGTCCCGACGCTGACGCTAGTGGGAAAAGAGTCGTTGTGAGTACTCTGGATAACGGATCCTTAAATCTCATTTCGCGGGCACTGGGAGAGCCCTACTGAGAACCCGACTTAGCTTACGCCCGAACGGTATCAGTACCCAGTGAGCTTTGTGGCGTGCGTCCGGCCGATGCGCGCGGGTACCTCGCGTGCTCGCGCTCACCGGCCGCGCGTTCGCGACTTATGTGGATGGCCTCGCGAAGACTGTGGAAGTAGCGCCTTAGTAGAAGGGGAGTTATTTGCCTGGGTCGAATCCAGCGCTCGCCGACGCGGTTATACGAAACCCACCGATCTATCTTGTACGAGAGTAGCCGGCGGGGGACCGTCAGCCTGGCGCCAGGGCGCCCTGACGTAACCCGTCGGAGGGATGTTTCCGCGTCACCCAAAGGCGTGAAGGAGCCGCCCTCGAGACATATGGTTAAAGGTGTAAAAACCCCCGAGGTGCTGGTCTTATAACTCCCCGTCACACAGTGGTTAGTAATGTGGCATTTTACAATGATATAATTACTAAATTTTTGGAGACAGGTTGTTCTGCCGGTGTTATGACTCCGGGCGCGACCGAGGCGTTGGCGGCATCGGCAGCCGAGGGCAACGGCGTGTGGACGCTGAGCACTGCAAGTTGTGGGGGTCGGGGGATATGTTAGATAACACTGCGATCATTTACGCACTAACGCGCAATACTATTTGTTATTATTGACTATTGCGTGAAAGTGGGTACGCGCAACCGTGGATTGTTTCTACTAAGGTACGCTCGGGGACTGTTTCTATTAAAAGAAGGAGCCAAAAAATGCTGTGATGTTACATAGTCATACAGTGGTTTGTTGGCCCAAGGAACAATTTTATTTAGTTCATCTTATAGGACAAGACAGTCGTTTAGAGAGTCAATATAGTAGAATAGTTTTAAATCATCCGCAAATGCTAGGAACCGTGCATGCTCTAAAGCATGGTGTATATGCACTATTTAAAAATACGGAAAAAAGAAGAGGAGAGAGGAGGCCACCTTGAGGGACAAGAAATTAGAAGTATAGCAAAAGAGACTCCATACATTTTAACGAATTATTTTTTTCAAGTATTACATAGGTTAGACCGTCAAAAACATCATCAATTGAGAAAAAACAGTTATGGGGCAAGTCATACTCTAAGATTTAATGCCAGAAAGATTACAGTTACTTCGCTTGGGCGTATATACAGAACTAAAAAAGTAAGAAAATAAGTTGGCAGATTGTTGTTCATCTAATCCTACAATATTATTGTGGTATACAGTTTTTGGAATATAGCTAGGTGAGCGCGTGGTTGAAATATACAAGGTTATTGCATTTATACCCCTTCTTAATCCAATATTTGATTATAAAAACAAAAAAATGGCAGCGGAAAAGGAGCCAATAACAATCAAGTATACATACGCGGGAATTTTGAATTTGTTATCTTTTGTTAGTGTGTTTTTGATGATAAGAAAAATTGATATTTGAGATATCCCTTTACGCAGCCATTTGGTTTCTGATGATAAAAATCCTAGTTAATATGCAATAACCTGTATATTTCAACTATAGGTGAGCGGTGCTTCCTAATAAAGTCCAAGAAACTCTAGAGTTCTTCGTTAAATGATTTTTCAGCATTAGAAACAAAGCTTTTGAAGCATCTTTTCACCTCAAATATACAGCGTGCCCGAAGGAAGGAAAACTCTCTACAGTGAACTAGGGAACTTTATGATTTAAATAGCGCATGTGATGTTTCATTTTCTTTTGCAAAATAATATATTTCATGTGCTTAGAGATACAGAGTGAAAAACTGAATTCAATAAATGTGGACTTATAAATGTATTTAAGCACAGTAAAGTGAAGAGCATCATATAACGCGTAAACAGAGGAGTTTAAATCGAGTTCAGAGAAGGTTAGTTCCCAGTTAAAGGAAGAAATGTACCTATTGATTACACCGTAGCGGCATTTGTAAAATTTATGGAATTCATGAGTTGAATCAAACTGTTTAACCAGCGTCGACATAATATATTTGATACATAGCGCAGAGTGGTAGGGATCGAGAGGTACTAAGAGTTCAATAGCTGTTTCAACACTCAAATGACTAAGATTAGAGAACACCAAATCTAAAACAGATTTACGACAATTAAAGACATTATTGTACTGC
Organism: Metopolophium dirhodum; assembly: GCF_019925205.1. Taxonomy (NCBI): domain Eukaryota; kingdom Metazoa; phylum Arthropoda; class Insecta; order Hemiptera; family Aphididae; genus Metopolophium; species Metopolophium dirhodum. The sequence continues at coordinate 36,646,665 of NC_083565.1, read as the reverse complement.
AAGAAGCCTCATAGGGCAAGTCATTCGGAAGCACATGGAACTCTGAGTTCAGCACAGGAACTATATTTGAGACCATCATCATATAATTATACAATATTCGTAAAATGTTAATATTAAAGATAAAAATCTAGTGCGTTATTTTAAAAGATCTCAACAAATTGATTACATATATTTCAGTACCTAGGAGACCAACTTTGAAATGTAACAAATTTTGGTTGAAAAAAAAACAAATTCAAATTTGATCTTAAATTGTATTGTGATTTTCTAACATGTTTAAAGAATATGGAATTAAGAAACAAATCATTTTGTAACAAGTAATAGTAAACATATTCAAAATCTTTGAACTTATCAAATATACTGAACATTTTACCTGAATTGTAATGAAAAACCAAGTCGGGGAAATATAATCATATAGCTACACACAATGTAGTTGACAAGTAAGTAACTATACATTCGGGATAGGTCCCAGACTCACACTCACCCATAATTTATTGCATTTATAACATCAAACGAGTGTTCCATATTTAAAAGCTTCTTTATATGATTACTAATTGATTAAAAAAAATATATTTTTAGAAAGAAAAAAACTATTATTTATGTAAATAATATACCAAGAAACCTTCAATCCAAAACGAGTTATAAAGATCAATAATATAAAAAGCATAAAAAAAATTGCATACCTTTAGCTGTATAATAAGAAAATAATTTTAATAATAATCATATTAATATCATATCATATTATTTGTCTAAAATTGTTAAATCAAAGGACCAACAAAAAATAAGTACTGTTAAATATTAACACAATAAATATTATTGTTGTAATCTACTTAACATAAAATTCATTATCAATAAAATTTAATAACTAATCATCATGACATCATAATTAACTTATAAAACAACAATAATATCTATTGATATACTAAAATATTTTATAAAATTATGTGGATATTGGCTTTTAAGTCATCCAAGTATTAAACATGTCGCGGGCTTGGAACCAAAATATATGCTATCTACAATTATCAAATTCTTCATAAGTAGAATTTATAGTTTTTATAACTTGTCGCGTTGTGGCAGGACAGTATTCTATACGCCTCTATACTCGTCTCCAGTCATCATTTTATACGTTCGTGGTTGAGTTTGTTTATACTTTTTCCGCTTGCCACTTTTTAACGCAATTCTCACGGGCCCTCTAGTTATTTATTATAATAAATGCTGATTACTTAACTGTCCTTACTTTTCTATGATTTTGACTTAAGTTTACTAATCAAAAGTCTCTATTTTCATTGTATTTAAAATTAGAGCTGTTATCTATATTATGTCTCGAAAATCGAAATATATTCAACGGTTAACTTGCATACCATACCAAGCGGTAAACGCTTACGAATTTTAACCATTTGAACGTTTCAAATTTTAGCGATCGTACTGTAAAACGTTTTCCACTATAAAATGTTCTCTATATTATATAGATATGAAAATATATGTCTTACCCACAGACTAAGATATTTTAAGATATATACCTTTTATAATTGAGTATATCTTAATCCATGGTTCTACTAAAAAGAGTTGCAAAATTTACATAAAAAAAATTGATGACCTATTATTTGTTGCTAGTACCATTTGAAACACGGCCGAGTATGCACGGCGGCCTACGTTGCTGCACCGGCGCTAGTCACAACGCGTTTGGTATAGACTAGGTAAAAGAAAATGGGTATAACACGAGGATTTGACATAGTGTAAAGGGGGTTCACAACTGCTCGTGTCGTGTTGTGTCGTGTAAAATCAATATCTTTCATGTTCTTCTTCATAAAAATAATTATTTCATCACACGATAAACCAAACGATACCGCTTAGTTGATCAAATGTAATCACGTTTAAAGATATTATGGTTGCCCAACGAATCTAGAAAAATGTCTACTGAAATGAAACTCCATAATCAGTATTAAACAGCTGGAGATTTCCACCCTAGCGCTTATTCGTTGTAGTGACTATAAATGCAGTTACCTTTCAAATGTAAATTGTAGTTGCGTGATGGCCACTATGGCACACAAGCGATAGTGCTTAAATCTCCATCTGTTTAATTTAACTTTAATACTGACTATAGATAATCATTTCGGTAGACATTTTTCAAGTATGGGAATCATGGGTTGATTGGCAACTATATATCGATATATATATCGATAACCGAGATGAAAACTAAAAAAAATGATAAAATGTTATCATCAGGTATGTGGTTATATCGTAGCTCATCACAACTTGCTCCCGCCTTTTCGGTACCGTTCCGCATCATGGAGTATTTTTTATTATATTCGTTATTAACTGAATTATATTGTATTCGTTTTAATAATTGTACCATGTATACGATTTCTGTGTTTTTTTATATATTTATGTTCCTTGTAACTTTGATCTCTTGTCCTCTATTGGCGACGCGAGCTACTCGTCCCGCGACGGGTACGACACGGCTAACCGACTAGCCATCGTTTGCTCACCGCCATCTACCGAGCCACACGTTCCGTTCGACTTGCGATCTTCGTCCGCAAACCATGTGACCGACCCTCGACAACCGTGAGTGCGTTACGTGAACCACGTCCGACCGTCTCCACTATACCGCTCTGATCTTGCGTCCTAGCATGGGTTACGTATCAGTCCATCGACCCGACGGTACTAACGCCCACGAACGACGGCTCGCCTTTTGCCGCGACCGCTATTCTTGTCGACCGTGCCGGCATAGATGATCAAACCCGACCTACGAACGACCGCTACAATATATCTGCGTCATTGCAACAGTAAGGTGTTAAACGTATTTCCACCCTCGTGCGAGTTCCTAACCTTCTGCCTCTGGTGTCAGAAAAAAAATTATTTACGCAGGTGTGGTTGTCGCCAGTGTTTTTCCATTCACACATCAGCACTTCCACATTTACTAAAGGTACAATATTCTTATCATTGGTATTACATTTTGGTATACAGATCAAAACACGACACGGGGAGTTGTGGACCCCCCTTAAGAAAGTAAACTGTCGCCTATGAAGTATTCACTTAAAAATAAAACAATCCACACTCCAGTCCATGTCCACACTTAAATGAAAGGTATGTCCCATCCATGTATATATTATCATCTATGACTATGATCATGGAAGTCTACAGCCTATATTATAAAAAAAAAGAATATGGCTAAACATTTACGTCGGCAACAGTCGATAACGTGCTTTAATAAATAACGCGAGGATTTGACACAGCTGCAGCGTGACAAGGTCCGCTGCCACATATCAAAATAGCACTTCAAAAAACAACAACACACATCATTCTAAAATCAATACATTCGTCGTTACGCAATCAATAAAATGAGCGATATATGATTGCATTGGCACAGCTTAACCAATTGTGTTTTATTAATCTATGCTAATAAACAACAAGCTGGCCAACTGTATTCACTTAACACAATTTAGTAGCTAATTACAGAACATATTGATAACTAATTAAAAATTAAAAAGAATTGAACTGGTAATAATTGAACCACTTTTCTTAACTTAATTTGGCGCCATTGTTGTGACTCCTTTATATTGAACGGTCTTTGGCCAGATCTGTCTGTGAAATGCAGCTGTGTTTAAAGTTTAAACGTCATTATAGTTGACGTTGGTTAGTTTTGTCATTAGCGTTGAAGCAAGTGAATATATTCAACAAACGAGACGTTGTTTGGCATTGCTATTGTGTATTGCAATCACTAGTCTCCGTGTATATGTTATGAAGTTGTTCTGCCGGTGTAATCTGAGTAGTACTTGATAGCTTTGTGAAGGACTATTTTAGTATGTGTGTGTACTGTTATAATATAATATTTTCTAAAAAAATTAATTAGTCCCTTTTGGTTTCAAGCACATAAATTTTGTTAATACAAATATGAAACTTCACGAAATAAAATTATGAAATTAGGTACTAGTTAACTACATAGAATTTACGTACCTACGTTCACTAGAAGAAAAAAAAGTTTTATGTTATTGTTACTGATTTAAGTTATAATATATAATAACGTATAGTTTATTATGATTTATCAACATTTAATTATATTTAATATTAGGGTTAATACTTCAACTATTAAGGTCATTAGCCTGGGGTACTGTGGGGCAGGGTACTGTAGATTTGCTTACACGTGTGTGTTTGTTTTTAGCAGCATTTTTGATTTGGGCACCCCTAGGTATCTGTCATGCCTGGTCAGGGGACGATTGCCTCTCTCCCCAGAAAGATGTCTGTCCGGAGAGAAAAGCAACCCGTGGCCGAGGTTCGAACTGGCGAAGGTGCGCATTGCAACCGAGGTCTTAGCCTGCTCGGCCACTCTATGCCTCTATAATAATGCACTCTAAAAGTCTCAAGTATCTACAAATAATACTTAAAATTACATCAATATAATAAAAATCGTTATTCATGGTTTTAATAATATGTAAATTAGACCAAATTTGAACTTGAAATGTATGTGAAAAATAACTATGTTTATATATTTTTTAGATTTGTTGTTACAATATGAACTATTTATGATAATCCTTATTTTTAATTTTTAATTCTAAGCTATACAAAATTAACATTTTATATTTTTTTAACTACAAAATAATTTGGAAAGTTTCGATATTTTGATAAATGTTGTCAAATATTGAAGATTTAATACCTAACAATTAATAAGGAACTTTATATTAAATTTCCAAGGTTTTTAACCATTCGAATACATTTTATTGACATATATTATAGAATAAAAACTAAAAAAACTAAAATATTACTTATGTTTATAAATAACTCAAATCAAGTTAAATTATTTTGAATAAAAAGAAAAAAAGAAAATCGTTTTATGAGAATATATTAATTTATGGGTGAATATTATACAATGGCTAACATCAAACGCTCGTAAAAAATAAATTAAATTTTTGGGTAATTTTTTTTTTTATTAGATGTAGGAAAATAAGGAATATAAGGGGGCCGGTACTAATGTAATTTTATACAAAAAAATACGCTCTACGGGAATAATGGTCTTGTTCTGTACAATCAACCAGATTCGATACTTTATTTTTAACTAAAAGAGGGTAATATTTTGCTGGCTACATCGAACTCCATTTTTCAATATTTTAATCTCAAGCTATAAAATATGTCTTCAAAAATAATTCAATTATAAGCGTGTTTTTATAAATTTTACTATACCATTATTTAAATTTAAACAAAAATTCGAATTTGACGTGGGTTGTAAATAGTATTGTTCTTTCAAATAAAAAAATATTTATCAAAATCTGACAACTCGGTAAGGACGGAGAGTTATTCCCGTGAAGTCATTTTTTTGATATAATACACCCTATACCCCCCTCCTAATATATTGGTATCGTTACAAGTACCTACTGTTCTATTTAAAATTAACAATTAATCCTAAGGTTTTAATAGGTAGTTAATGATATTAGATATATAAATATATACTGCTTATGTATATATTTCCGGGACAGGAACAACACTTTACACAAGACGGCCTTCTCCTGGAATTAGTTTACACTTGCCACTTAGGTCCAAGAGATAGGTGCCTTGTGTGTTACTCGCATGCCTATAAGGAGTGAAGTGGTTTGACAATTATACTGGTCTATGTGTCTTCAAAATGTCAACCCACTTACTTTTATGCTACTAGCTTATTCCCATTTACAGTTGTTCATTAATAATTGTAATGTGCTAAATGTATTGTTACATCGATGTTAAAGCAGTACGTAACATCGTAAACTAGCAAATGTTACGCTCAGCAGATCACATTTAGCTCCACTAGTTTAAAAATAATAGTGAATTGACCTCTTATAAAAAAGAGTTGTTAAATAAATACAAAATAATACGTACAAGTTTTTCCTGTAAACAATAATCTTTAATTAATTAATAAAATTATAACTGTATATCAACAATATTATTATATGAATATTATATGTATATTATATTAATATATTTATATTATGATTAAAGTAAGGATTCTAGATAAATGTAATTTGGAATATTGTTATTAAATTATATAATCAACTTTAATAATTAATATGTCATATTAAATATGGACATATGGCTCAGTTAAATCAAATAAATAAATACAAACTATCGTCTATCCTTCTGAAAAAGTCACAACGATATCTGGACACGCACAACAGTAATGGTGGAGAATATCTAACAGTATATATAGCCACTCTTATTAAGACAAAATATAACGCTTATATTGTTCTGAAGTAATTGTAACTAGTCAAACCGCAAAATAATCAATATTTATTTTCTTATGAAAAACATTTACAAAGGTACCTAAGTTATACTTTTCTAAAATATCGAAAAATGCGAGTCTGTAACGCCATTCTTTTCCTCACTTGTCAAGGTAGTAAAAAGGTAGTATTTTATGAACTTTCAAAACTATAAATTTAGTCATATTATCTGAGATAGCCATAAATCATCCCATCAGATTCCAAGAGTTGTAGGTTTCTAAACCAATGTAGAGCGTTCAAAGATTCGAAATCATACTATGTTAGACACAACTTTCAAATAAAAAGATCATAATGCCTAAATAAATGACCATTTGATTTTTCCATATACTGGGTTTTGTTTTTTTAAGTTCACAATGGATGGCAGAAAGTAAAATACAATACTGTAATATATTATATGTCTACCTTCTATGTTACTAAACACATAAAATGATTAGGAACCAATAACGATCATACATCAGGGTAGAAAATTTAAAAACGCAATTTAATATTATAAAATAAATTATTTACATAACTTAAATCAATACAAATTTGGACAACCCAGAAGGAATGCGATTGCATCATACCGCGGCATCTCACAACCACGTCAAAGGAAAATACCCAAAATAATAATCACAAACGGATGCAGATTATCAGAACGCAATTTAAAAATAGAACTCTCCATTAATATCAAAATATTATAACTCACAGCCATCAAATCATTAGTGATGCCCATACATGGAAACACAAAAGACAATCGGACAAAAAATATATATATAAAAATGATACGGATATGTATCACATGACGCAATCGTCTGCAATAACAAGACACTACATGTCTTCAAAACTTAATATAATATTGACACACAAATAATAATAAAAAAAAAATCAAAATACAGACCAAATATCAAAAGTCAAAAATATTAATTTACAAACTTAATAACTTATAACTACTTTATCACATCCCTCGCCATGTAAAACACACGCCTCAATAAAAATAAACAACAATAAATATTCGTCAAAGTGCAAATTTCAATACGATCGTGTAAGACGCACATCAACAACTTCAAGGCCAGGCGGCCAGCATGCGTGATGTTGCGCTGCGATGATCTAAGAGGGGACAAAACCAGTTATATAACGGCAAAGTAAAATTGTGAGAGCACTCCATCTCCATAAGCAGAGCAGTGTGTATCTCTACGGGCACGATGCTTCTCTGAAAGGAGCAGTACACAAGACCTACACCATTCAACATCGACGACACACACAAATTTCCATTCTATCATTTGTTATTATTTATTCAAAAATCAAATTTAAACATTGCATTAAATTAACATACCAAGTATGGTCTTATTGGTTCGAAATTCATATTTTATGATAATTTGAAACAAAACAAATTGACTCTATTTATAATATACCTATACAAAATCTTTTTATCATATAGACAATATCTTATCTCATCACTTCTTTTAAAGATAACAGTTCAAAATGTGATTTATCCAATGTGTTTGATTTATGATATATTTGTAATACAATACTATTAGAGTCTATCGCTCGATACTGGAACACGTATACGAGGGAATTCTTTGATGTGTCTGTATTCTGAATATATTATAACATTTATATACTTAAAAAACGTCCTAAAATTGCATCCACGACCGACAAACATTATATGCGTGTTCATTACAAATAAGTACTAAGATATTGTGTATATCAAACAATTATTAAAAAAAAATTATTATAAACAAACACTGGGGTTCAAAATCAATAAGTGAAAATAAAAATACAAATCATAGTATAAAATAATAATACAATAACATCGCTACATAAATCTCAAATCACATAAAGATCAAACGTACATCTGCAGAAGTGAATCATATATTGCAATAACAACGCGAATCGAACCACGAACAGTAGAAACGACTTCAAAGGCATTCAGATCGACGAGTACACTGCTGCAACGATCAAGGTAAGTGACTCCACACTTATTAGCACCTAAGTCAAAACGAAATTCCATTTCCCATCATAAACAATAATAATATCTTGTTGTGGAATAAAAATCATTTACACATATACCCCAACTATATTTTTTGTTCCAACAAATTAATATACTATCAAATCAACATCCCACACGAAGAACACTTCCGCTATTTTTCTCTTAATCTCTTATCTTCATTACATATTTATAAAATATCCTTAAACAAAAAATAACAGAAAATGAAATATTTTAAAATCTTTTTATTTAAAAGGTCTATTGGTTTCGTAGAAACATTCATTTCATGCCAACAATCTAAGAATTGATTATTGTTCATGTTTAAGATTGTTATGTTTGTGTCAATTTAATTTTGTTTTCTGTTACCATTCTTTTCTGTTTATGCGCATGCAACGGTGCGGTCCGCAGCTGCAGCCACAATCAAATAATTCTTATCATGCTTCCGTTTGTGACCGGCCAGCTGCGTGACCGTTATCAATTTATGTTTTTCAAAAGTCATCATATTCAGTCAAAGTTTTTTTATTCTCGTTAAGTCATGCTTTCAGTGTCACAAAGTTCTTAGTTTTTTCAGATTTTATTGTTTTAGTTTGGTGACACTGAAAGCCCATTTTATGTAGTTTTCATCGGATTTTTGTATGTCCATTAATGTTTTTTCTTTTTTTTGGCATGACCTCCGAAGTAGACGGTTGTTCGGTGTAGTCACTAGTCAGTTATTATTATTCAAAATTCATTGTCGATCGTATACACAATACACGTTCCTGTTCGTATTCTAGTCAATTTCACATTCATCATTAAGTCATAGTCACTCATTCTGTTTACATCATCTGTGAATTGCTTCTGTAAGTATCGTTCAGTCATTTTGTTCAGTTCATTGTATTAATATTATTTCCCCAATTCAGGGCGCACAAAGAGATACTTACAGAAGCACGTGAATTTTCGCCATTTGTGATTTACATGTACATTGTGATTTATTCGGCCGAGCTGGTGGCCCGTTTAGCCGTACGTTCTCAGGATTGTCACACATTTTAGTATTATAATATTGTAAATTTTTATTGTTCAAATGTGTGCATCCTGAGACGAAAGCGTTTGGTTTGAAGCCGCTAAACGGACACCAGCTCAACAGGTAATCAGCTGACGAGCTACATATTATAAACATTATTATCCATATTTTAGTCAGAAATTTTGTATTATTATTTGCTACAGCACTGCTATATTATTATTTTAAATCCAAGTAACTATATTATCTTATGTCACACTCAATTATTATAAACCTACCTGGCAATTTATTTATTCATTTATTTATTTAATTTAAAGTAATGCATATTATACATAATATATTGTGTTGAGAGAAAACTTATTATTATTATTATTATTATTATTATTGGTCAATAAAATCCACATAAACTACCAGCACACATTATTCCTTTTTATTATCTTTATTTGATGTCGTCCAAACATATATAATATAATCAAATCGTCAGTCGTGGAGGCACTCCTTATTTTCTAAAAATAAGAGCTGACAGCGGCAACAATTATATTATATTCCGTATCCAGACCATTACCTACCCGCATTAGTTATTAGGAATTATTTTTGAATTCAATAGGTATTAAAACTATTTTAAATAACAATAAACGTAAAACATGTATAACGTATTAGTTCTAAATAACGATAAACGCAAAACTTGGATGACATTTCAATTCTGAATATCGATAAGCGCAATAGTTTTATAACATTTTCAGTCTAAATAATGAAAAACGTAAAAATTGTGTAACATTTTAATTGTAAATAACATAAAACGGATTATTTTTTTCAAATGCAAGCCCTGCTGTAACATATCTGAAGATAATTGTTTCAAGTTATATATTATTTTGTCTATCTACACAAAAGTACTGAAGTATCAGTTGACGTAATTAAAAAGTCAACAACTTAATAATTTAATATATTATAATACTGTATTTATAACTAAAAAAATATTCAAGGGCAAACGATTCATTGTGAACGCATACTTTATTTAGAAATATCATAGAAATATAAAAAAAATTAGATACTTGACTTGTAATACAGCCTCATAAGACCTATAAAGTCTGGCAGCCATATAATGTCAAGAGGGAAAAATTATTAAATTGATTTACCCATGTATATTTAGTCTATTATATGAATTATATAATAATACCCAAATAATGATTGATAATAATTAAAAATCACAGAATAATCTCATAATCACTGACTTAAAATAATAGATTAATGACTGTTACCATAAAACAATATTATATGCCATAACATGGTTATAAAAGTCATGGATTAATCAATCGTGTTTTTCTCTGTGGACAGATGGCCCGACTTAATTATACTCATCAAGTGGGTGATCTAATTGTTTTATATTTCTATGAGAGACACAAATTAATATACAATGTTAACTAGGTCATAAAAACAACGAATCAAACGTTTGTATTTAATAATAGAGCTTAAAAAGTTGAATCACATGTTTGAAATGTTATTTTATAGCATTTTATGTTTTAATCGTTTAACTGTATTTCAAATTAATAAGACTCGGGACCAATTATAAACACTGTGTGCTCTAACTAATTTAAGATTTTCCATCTGGTCATTTCAGAAGAGAAGAACTAAAAATATAACAATAAACATAAAATAAACTTGCCCATTTCGACTGCAAAAAAATAATTTATAATATATGATTGTTATTAAAATGTAATTATACAATATTATTATGTTACAGTTAAAGTGTTAAATCAGTTAGATTATGAAATAACTGAAACGTGTAGGTAGTTGATGTATATTAAAGTGAACGGACATTAAAGTTAACAGACTAATGGAATAATTTTTAATACCCTGATATAATACGGTCTAAAATAGTAAGATGTCACACTAATTACATAATAAAATACCTGTTACATTTTAATTATATAAAAAAACATAAATGTACGTACTAATCCATTCTAGAAAACAAAATAATAATAACTAATTACAATAGAAAAATGTTTTATTATATGGATTACATTGGTGAAAATACTATTATAATAAGTATAATATACTATTAAATACATATTAGATAAATTATTACTATACCACTTAAATATGCAATAGGTACAATAAAACCACAAAAATTACTTACTATCTATATTCGCTAGATAAAAAAACAAATATGTGTGGTTAAGTTTTAATTCTATGTTATATGGAATAGAACTTTTTTTTAAATGTCCTCTATTTTGTGAAAATTTACAATCTATAGAATAAATGGTTCAATAAGTACAATAAGTAGCAATAATGTGAATGAATGAATATAAAATAAGGTGGTTAAAAAAAGACAACGAATAGTAGTTTCACATTGAATATTCCTGAACATGGATGGTAATTTTAGAGAGAAAGAATAATAAACACGTTAAGTGTGATGTACGTTGAGGAGATCTCTTGGCTATTCAGGTTTCAGAAATCTGGCTGGGTTGTCTGGAAGAGCATCGGTATGAATTTGAGCGATGAGGGTGTTTGAATGGTGTTCCGTATTGGAGTGTAGGCGGGGATAATATGTGATAGCTGTTTGTTTTATGGGGGGGGGGGGGGAGATATGAAGGTCATTATGTAGAGAATCATTTGTGATGTAACAATAGGCTTTAGCAATGATGCGGAGGCATCATGGTTGTATGGTTTTTGTATACGACGATTTAGCGGTACCCAAGAGAGTAGTAGTAGGTTAGAGATGTACATTTCAGATTTCAGGAGAGGCCTAAGGATGTGTAGGCAGCTATTTAGTTGTTTACGTTTGGTTTTGAGATGGGGGGGCGGGGGGCTGTGGCAGGTGAGCCTTCTGTCGATTAGACCAAGATATTTGACTTCATTTGGGTAAGGAATGAGAAACATTTGTAATGTAACAATAGGCTTTAGCAATGATGCGGAGTGCAATGATAAATTGAATACGAAAAATATTGCCACGTCTCGCTGACTCCCATAACTTATGAAATAATGAAACATGTGAAAACATGGTAAACAATTAACTTACCAATATTATCTATAAAAAGTTAGAAATAATATTTAGTTGACAGCATAATAACTATTTACAGATACGAGACAGAATCAAAACTATATCTTAGCTATGCCACTCCATAACTGATACAATATATATGAAAACAGGATAAACATTTAACTTACTTTGACCACCTATGAAAATGTAGAAAAAATATTTAGTTGACAACATAATTAGGTAGGTACCATTTACAATGCCTACATAACTACAAATATAATTGATTATGATTTTATAGAGGTTGATATCAATAAACTAGCATATGTATAATTTACAAACTAACATAACATTTCCAAGGATATTTTATTATATTATATAGTATGTATTTTCTTTTCTTTTAGTTATATTGTAGGCTGTAGCCTGTAGGTTGCACAAATGTTTTCCAGAAATATATCGCAAATGTAATAATGGTATACAGTTATTGAAATACTATTTAATGTAGGGCCGCGTTAGACACGGGTGAGTGAGTTTAAGAGATTCAAACCATCCCCGCTTACAAGATAACTGTATTTAAAACCATCTAAATATAACAAAATATTTTTAGGTATTTTTTTCGGCCTACAGTTTGGATGGACCTCTATAAAAAGCGCCATTGCAATTCAGACTTTTTTTTGCCGTGAAATTAGGATACAGACAAAAAAATGTTATTGATATTAATTATAGTAAAATAGGTAATTTTAACTATACATAAATATGCAATAGGTACAATTAAAAAACATAAAATACGAACCTTGTTTTTTTTCTAGATAAAAAAAAATATACGATTAAGTTTTAATTTTAATAATGCCTATTTGGTTGAATTTATTACTTATTAAACGAAATATTAAAAAGGTGGGCCAATTGACGCCACTCTCCTGTACAGTAATACAATAGGTGTCTAGCGGGGGTCCCAGTAACTAATGTGTTAAATTTGATATAATATATATTAACATATATTATATTTAATTCAGTGATATAAAATCATTCTGGGCGAAGACGGGTTGTCATGCTATAATAATTAATATTACTAAGTATATATTATTTTACAACTGTTATTCAAGTAGTTTATTTTACTTTTGGAATCTAGAGATTATAATGCATTTGATAATTGTATTCCCTGTAGCCAATGACATAATATAGGTACTTTAAAATTTGAATTACCAAAGAAGATTTTCAATTACAACGAAATCACTAAAAACGTTATTCTTTGTTTAAATATCTAATTTAATGAAAATTGAACTTCGAATATCTGTAAAAAAACTGCATTTATATATTTTATAGATTTTTATATTACAATTTAAACTTCTTATAAGAACCTTGTTTTACATTTTTGATCCTTAACTTTACACTATTCAAATTGAACATTTTATATATTTTAATATAAAAACTTAAATATAAAAACATGTATATAAAATGAGTTTTAAAATTTAATTTTTTAATTGTTGTTATAGTTTATAAATATACAGACAATAATATTTCTAATAAAAACGAATTAAATTTAAAAAAAATAATGTTTAACTCGATTTTTTTCGTATTTTTAAAAAAATTTAGTTATGTAACTCGAAAAATACATAATTTGAATTAATTTTTATCTCCCTTGATATTTGAGTTATCGAGACTCGACTGTATTAGTATTTTAAATATACCATAACATTTTCAAAATATTTTTTATCATGTTGAGCTATTTTATATGACAGTTTAGATTTTGCTCAGAATCGTTTTTCGTCCCAATGATTTTATATCATTCAAATACACATCTATAACAGTGATTTCTCTAGACACTGTTGAAGTACACAGATATACAGAATAAGAATAATAATAAGTATAATGATACGATGTACAATAGTGTTACGAGGCGTAATATAAATCAACGACTAACTATGTATACCCGGCTACACTACGCAGGACATATAATATGCTGTAGTATATAAAAATGTATAGTCAGCGTCTGATGAACTACAGTGTGAATATATTACTTATACACTACATTATATAGGGTGTTTTGTTTATAATTCCAACAGACACTTTTTAGTTTTTACTACCAATAAATAGATCCATTTTTCAAATAAAGATCAGCCTAAATACAGCTCAACTAATAAAAGCATTTTAACTGTTCCAAAACACGAAATTAAAAAAAAACATAATTGTTACTGATACTTCCTCACTTCTATCAGAAATTAAAACTTTTAAAAGATACGTTCCACGCAAAATAACATTATTATATATGTTGGTACTTGTTTATATAAAATGTAAATAAATAATACGTACTATTTTGTGCTGTAAACAATAATGTTTAATCAATTTATATCAACCTATTTATACATTATATATTCCATAAGTAGATTATGATTAATAGATAGATTACATGAACCAAATGGACAACGCATATAATATCAATATTTTAGATGTTAGAACCGCAATGTAAGATTAAGTCTCGTAACTATTCCTATAATTGATCTTTGTTACCCTATTAACTTTACTCGTGATCTACCTTCCACAAGAAATTTATCCGAATCTCTGTCTGATGATCAATGAACGGTTCTTACATCTAAAATACTATAGCTCTCAAAATTTACAAGCAAATCCCGTTAAGAAAAACGATAAAGATAATATAATCGGAGAATTCGTATAATCATTAACCATGTGATGAGACAAGGTTTATCTCATTATATAATATAAAAATCGTACCGTACACTCCATCTGGTGATCAACCGATCATTATCATTTATCGTTAAAAATGTGCGTCGTTTCGGAATTCATGCAAATAAGTACTGTATTAAAACATAGGTGCATAGAGGCACACTGGCGCGCGCGAAAGTTTCAAGACCACGGCCACACGCCGCTTCTTTTCACAATCTTAAATCAAATCTGCATAATTAAAATTCTAAAACATCTCGATACACAAAAACTCAACAACATGGGTCATCCGAATGTGTCAATTGTGTAATCTACAATATGAAATCAGGTACAACCTGGCAAAGACATTTGGCATAACTACGTTGATGAGCAAGGCCTCGAATAGCATAAATACAAGTTGAGGAATGATGACTGTGTAGAAACGATTCTAGCCTCTGAGCCGAAGTAGTCGGTAACGAGCATAATATGCTAATATTATCCAACAGTGTGGGATACGTATTTTGATTTACTATCTGCAGGAATACAGCAGTTCTATCAGTGGGTAAAAAACGTCTGTACCTTTACAAATTAAATAGGTGTGTCATCAATATACTGGTTTGAAAATGGGGCATCCACCCTCCATCTAGCTGTGTATTGTGACGTAAGCATTTCTCATTGGTCCACCGCCCTCGAAGACTCCACCACGGCATCACCACTACACTAATCAACCTGTTAGAGAAATGCCTACGTCACAGACATGCGTATCACGAGTTAACACATACCTATTTAATTTGTCATGGTACGACTACAGTATTGAAACACGGTATTTCAGTGTCCGACGCTCGTCGTTGCTGCTAACACTATCCCAACCATTGTACAAACGACCGTTGTGACTCGCTGCTACCACTGGACATCACTGCAAAGTTGATAGCTGTCACACAAATCAATACTCACTTAAATTAAGATTCGGGGGGTCTAACTATATTGTCTATATTTTCCATTCTTCAGTTACCTACGCTACCAACGTGGTCCGCAATCCACTGCAGGTAAATTGCATACCTGGTGATATACGCTGCGCATTATGTCCGCAATTCGACGCAGTCAGATTGCCTAACTATGTAATTTGATGACTGATAGCTAGACAATCGAATACACCTATCGACTCTACACTTTTAACAATTTTAACAACCAAAAGAAGTGGTCAAACGCCAGGAGATCCTGGAGATCGTATCCAACCTATCCATTTACAATATTTGTGACGGATTCCTAGACGCTCTTACTTTTAAACATTCCGGCAAAAACGTCAAGCCTTATCTCCAATCTATATCTCTGATCCTTTTCACAAACCCTAAACTTTGGAACAACATTGGAAAAGAAATTCTTATACTTAAAAGAAAGACTTAACAAAAAAAATGTACTCCGATGTTTCTGATCTTTGATTAAAATGTCTATTTGACTATTAATGAACATTAAAGCTAATGGACAAAAAAATTAATATTTAATACTATACTTCAATCTTTATACCTCACACAGAATAAAATACCCATTATATTTTAATAATATTATAATAACAAAACAAAAATGTACGCACCAATATAATCTTGATAAAAAAAAATATAATAAGAATAAATTACTAAAGAAAATATTTTCTAATTTTGATAATATCGGTAAAGTTATGAAAATATCATTAATTGTTAATTAATAGTATAGGTATACTATGAATCACATAATGTAATGCTCACAAATACGCAATAGGTACAGTAAAAACACAAAAATTACATACTTTTCAATTTACCTAGATAATCAAAAAACAAATAGGTGTGGTGAAGTTTTTATTTTTATATTAATTGGAACACAATGTGTTAACCATAATATGAAAAAGGTGGGTAAGTAGACACTGATCTGATGTACCGTATAGGTGTCTAGGAGGCCGCTGTCATGAATGTGTTAAATTTGGATATACTATAAACATTATTATATAGGTTAATTAAGACCCAAAATTACTAAATAGATTCACATTTTTACAGGAAAGAACCTAAGTAGAAAATCAAAGCTCTTTTACTGTCCCGAAAGCCGAGGACCGACAAAAAAAACACACACACACACACACATCATTGTAAAATCGATCCTTTCAGTATCTAAAAATAATATTCATTTAAATGTATTACTGTCATAGTATATAAAAAGGTAGAAGTTATATATTTTAATAATATTACAATGTAATAACTGTTTATTGATTTGAAACATAAGACAAAACTATATTTTAGCTATGCCACGTCTCGCCGACTAAATGTCCTTTAGTTTGTGAAAATTTACAATCTATAGAATAAATGGTACAATAAGTACAATAAGTAGCAATTATGTGAATGAATGAATATAAAATAAGGTGGTTAGAAAAAGACAACGAATAGTAGTTTCACATTAGATATTCCTGGATATGGATGGTAATTTTAGAGAGAAAGAATAATAAACACGTTAAGTGTGGTTTACGTTGAGGAGATCTCTTGGCTATTCAGGTTTCAGAAATCTGGCTGGGTTGTCTGGAAGAGCATCGGTATGAATTTGAGCGATGAGGGTGTTTGAATGGTGTTCCGTATTGGAGTGTAGGCGTAGGTAATATGTGATAGCTGTTTGTTTTTTTTTTGGGGGGGGGGGGATTTGAAGGTCATTATGTAGAGAAACATTTGTGATGTAACAATAGGCTTTAGCAATGATGCGGAGGCATCATGGTTGTATGGTTTTTGTATACGACGATTTAGCGGTACCCAAGAGAGTAGTAGTAGGTTAGAGATGTACATTTCAGATTTCAGGAGAGGTCTAAGGATGTGTAGGCAGCTATTTAGTTGTTTACGTTTGGTTTTGAGATGGGGGGGCGGGGGGCTGTGGCAGGTGAGCCTTCTGTCGATTAGACCAAGATATTTGACTTCATTTGGGTAAGGAATGGTTGCGTTCTCAAATTGTATGTGAGGACAGTCACCGTGGGTGATACTTGTGAAACATTATATAAAAAGATTGTCAAGTAGACACCACTCTGTAGTACAGTAGAACCTGGTTTCTTGAGGGATCAACATGCTTCATTCTAGGACTCAATTATCGTATAGGAAACAGCACATTTATACACTTATAATTAGTTCTTAACTGCGAATAACTCCTCCCCCCCCCTCGATGAGTTACATTTGAGTTCAATGATAAATTGAATACGAAAAATATTGCCACGTCTCGCCGACTCTTTGTTTTGAAATAATGAAACATGTGAAAACATGGTAAATAATTAACTTACCAATATCATCTATAAAAAGTTAGAAATAATATTTAGTTGACAGCATAATAACTATTTACAGATACGAGACAGAATAAAAACTATATCTTAGCTATGCCACTCCATAACTTATACAATATATGAAAACAGGATAAACATTTAACTTACTATAATCATCTATGAAAATTTAGAAAAAATATTTAGTTAACAACATCATTATGTAGGTACCATTTACAATGCCTACATAACTACAAATATAATTGATTATGATTTTATAGAGGTTGATATCAATAAACTAGCATATGTATAATTTACAAACTAACATAACATTTCCAAGGATATTTTTATTATATTATATAGTATGTATTTTCTTTTCTTTTAGTTATATTGTAGGCTTTAGCCTGTAGGTTGCACAAATGTTTTCCAGAAATATATCGCAAATGTTATAGTGGTATACAGTTATTAAAATACTATTTAATGTAGGGCTGCGTTAGACACGGGTGACTGAGTTTAAGAGATTCACACCATCCCCGCTTACAAGATGCTTAATATTGGTATATCTGTATTTAAAAACATCTAAATATAACAAAATATTTTTAGGTATTTTTTCACTAAAATTTACTTATTAAATTATAAACACGATTCATGAATAACTTATGAAAATTAAATTATTTTGTGACCTGGAACCACAAAATAGCATATGTTTTATCCGTGCAATGTTTCGATGCCAAAAATAACTCGTGAAAAAATACTAATTTAATTTTTAATAATACATTCATTTATAAATACTTTTCTGCGTTAGGCCCAAATAATGTCCAAGTATTATATAAAAGTACAATAGCATAAATTTAACGTTAAGATCGTTAAATCAATGATTATAATTATGTCTAATATACTTTTAAAAAAATGGATGTAACATGTTAAGTTCAATCATACAATTTACATATCTGTTAATTACAATTAACTTACCAGTATATCCCTCTAGTGATTCTATAATATCTATTACATTTTAAAATTATCCGTATTAAATTATATACAACTTACTATGATTCACTTATCTCTAATTATCCAATCATGGTCCACTAAATATTAAGTTAAAGAGTAGCTAACAATTTATTGATTAGTTAAATATTTAGTGATTGTTGTTCTAAGGTGTTTGTGTTGAAGGTGGGTTTCCACTACATACGTGTACGCTTACGTGTATATATTGACCGGTTACGTTCGATATGAACGGTCTCACAGACGTTTCCCATTGGTTAATATGGGTTAGTTCGATTATGATTGGTGACATATTAGTTACCTCATATATTCTTATGTTATCAATAGTCAGCCATGTACACGTGAAAAATTGAACTGGATCCAACTTCGTGGTATCATGGTCAAGCCTGTGGTATGAACGTTTAACACTCTGGTGTACCAAAAGATTACCTTGTACACCAACCAATCACAGACAAGTATTTTATGCACGTACACATACATGTATCTAGTGGAAACCCACCTTTATACTGGCTGATATTGGTCTAACAAGCTGGTACAGTTAGTTGTCACGGTGTATTAAATATAAAACTACTACATATATATTTATATTACATCAATGAAGGTGTATTGGCGTTAAAGACGTTTTATAGGTAATATAAATAATAGTTTCCAAGGCTGGGCATCAACAAGTTAAAAAGTTTATTTTATTTTAACTGTTTTATTTAACTAGTCACTTTTGAATTTTCATTAACATAGGCACTAAATTTTTTTTTTTAACTCAACTTTACTTAACTTAACGAATTGATTTTTCATTCTAAGAAAAAGTTATGTTAATTTATTTTTATTTTTATTTTATTACATTAAGCTCTATATATTTTTCCAATTACTATCTGTATTCTAAATAAGAATACTTGAATACTCTGCATACATCAGAAAATATTCAACATATTTTGAAGGAGTGGTATGGACAGTTGTTTTAGCCAAAACATACCAATATTTTGTCCATCATACTGATCAACCTAGTCATGCGATACAGTGACAGACCCAAGGGGAAGGGGTCACTCTCCCACCAATCGCCGAAGTTTCCCTTTGCATTCCACTGTATTAAGCCAATTGTGTAGCCAACTTTTGTACTTTTGTACTTTTGTCCTCCCCCATGCCCTCCTAAATTAAGACCTAGATCCGACTCTGTGAATTGTACACGCATGTGAGGGATTGCTCCGCTATCTCTTTTACATACTGTCACCACTATTGGGAATTATTAAGTCTAAGTAACAGGCCATTATTTATAATAATTGATAACTCCTTTGTTTATTAAGTTAGATTAAGATATCATTATAACAGAACAAAAACATCGATACGTTAAAAATATCGAAATTTAAATATCGATATGAAAATCGATATATTTCGATATTGTCGATATTTTTTGCGCATCCCTTTGTCGACATATAATTTTATCTCTATTTTAATATCAATACTTTTGTGGCGAACCGACGCCCCATGATCTCCCTCCGTCGTCAGCGCTACTGTAAGACGGTTAGTCACATTGCTTTCGTGGCGAGCGGCGACCTCCACGCCGTGGCGGTGGCCAGTGCTCACTTGCTTCCTCAGTAACTTTCGACCGACGCGTACTCCCGTTAGTATTTTTTACCGACGCCTTTTTTTCTTTTCTGCCGTTTTGCATTGCAACGTGGCACACACCTCTCGCACCTTTTTGATCACCAAACATACGTAATTGTTAACTTTATTTAGCGTTCTTCGAATCGCTTTTGTATTAATAGCGCATTGCGTGACTTTATGTTCATTTTACATGTGTTATTCATCTATTAATAAACGCACCTCAATAGACTGAATAATCAGTTTTTGTAAATAACCAACTCGACTACTCGAGTACCTACCTACTCTCAATATCGTTGGAGGCTAACCGTTATAACGGTGAAACCTCCACATTGGTGACCTCAAGTTTTTCCTTTGTGTACACGTACGAAGTCGAAAACAGCTGTATCCACGCCAAGTGCTCCCACGCGTTTTCTGCAAACACTTGTTACCATAGTGTTCGCATCGCGCGCCGTCGTACTAGCTTCTCGACCTTCCGCGTTAATCATCATGAATGTCGACGCTCAGGGAAACGCTCAAAACGGCCCGAAAGCCAACGCCATCACGAACCAAGTCGTCGACGCGGTTTCAAGCATGCGGCTCCCGGCATTTTGGAAACAGTCCCCGCCCTCTGGTTTAACTACGCGGGGTCCATGTTCGCGACGCAACGTATCACTGCCAACGCGAGCAAAATTAATTTCGTCGTCAGTGCTTTAGACGAAGAGGCAGTACGAAACATCGGCGACCTCCTGAACACGGCCGCTCCGTATACCGACATTCGCACCCACCTCATCAGCACCTATGAGGTTCCGAGAGCGTTGCTTTTCCGCGAAATCGTCAAGCCCAGAGGCTTGGGCGAAGACGCGTTGAAAGAATTTTGGCTGCAGAAACTTCCATCGAACGTTACGGCCATCCTCACCGGCCTCGAAGAATTCGGGATAGCCATCAACCCGGCGAAGTGCGTTTTCGCCGCGAGCGCGCTCACGTTTCTCGGGCACGTAGTCGATGCACAGGGCTTATGTCCTAACCCGGACAGCGTCGACGTAGTACGGCAGTGGCCCCAGCCTGGCACCAAAAAGGAGTTGCAGCGTTTTCTCGGGTGATTGAATTTTTACTATCGATTCGTCCAGGGCGCAGCCAACTTACAAGCACCACTGTATGGCAGATCCGCGGCGATTAAAAAAAACAACGTGGACCGATGGCGCCCGGGAGACATTCTCAGCCTGTCGAAAGGCGCTCGTTACCTCCGCACTTTTGGTACACCGGTATCGCGACGCACTGTTACGCCTTACCACGGACGCATCGAACATCGCTGTCGGCAATGAATGGCAGCCACTCGGATTTTTTTTCGCACAAACTCTCCGGCGACCAGACACGGTACAGCGCGTACGACCGTGACTTGCTCGCGGCCTACCTCGCCACGTGACATTTCATGCACGTGATTGAGCGCAGACTCGTCACTCTCCGCACCGACCACCACCCTCTATTATTTATGTTCTCGCAGAAGGCCGAAAAGCTGATCGATTGTCAAGCCCGGCATGCCGCGTTCTTGTCACAGTACTTCCATGAGATCGAGCATGTCAGCGGCGAGCTCAACGTTGTTCCTGACGCACTGTCAAGACTGGAGTTGGCAACCCTCGACGACAGGCTCCCCGACCTGGATCAATGGGCAACGGTTCAAGCAAGCCACACCGATCTACAGGACATCCTCACCGGCAAGGCAGAGTCGTCGCTAGAATTGGACGCACGGCAGACGGCGAACGGACCAGTCTACTTCGACATAGCATACAAAAGGTCAAGACTTTTCGTTCCGCTTCGACGCCGATGCGCGGTTTTCAACACTTTACATCGGCAGGCGCACGGCGGCGGTACGGCCACAGCCGCATTAATCGCACAACGTTTTGTTTGGCCTGGGATGAACCGGGAAATACGGTGGTGGGTCAGAACGTGCGAACAATGTCAAAAAGCAAAGGTACATAGACACACCTCGACGCCCCTGGCTACGTTCGCGGCACCGGATTGACGTTTCGGGCACATCCGCCTGGACCTGGTCGGCCCGCTACCCGTTTCGAACAACGCTAAGTACCTACTTACCTGCGTCGACTGATTTACACGTTGGACCGAAGCCTGGCCCGTCAACAACATGTCCGCTCACACCGTCGCGTCCACGTTGGTGATAGATTGGATCGCCCGCTTCGGAGTGCCGGACGTCATCACCACAGACCAAGGTTCGAGTCTGACCTAATGCGCGCACTCAATACAACCTTCGGGATTCAACACGTCCGCACTTCCCCGTATCACGCGCAGGCTAACGGGCTTGTCGAATGCCTTCACAGAACACTCAAGGCAGCACTCAACGCGCAAGAATCGCCGCATTGGTCCCAGTGGCTGCCCATCTTCCTCCTGGCCCTTCGCAATACCGTCAAGCCAGACACCGGCTCGACACCTGCCGAGCTCGTATACGGGACGACGCTCCGCCTTTCTGGCGAGCTGTTCATTAACGAGTTAAAAAGTTAAAGTTAAGTTAAAAAGTTAATTTTAATTTAACTTTTTAACTTAACTAGTTAATTTTGGCTTTTCATTAACTTAACTGTTAATTTACTAAATTTCTTTCTTAATTAACGTGAAATTAACAAGTTAATTTTTCATTTTAAGAAATAAGTTAAGTTAATTTATTTTGTTTTTAACTTTATAATATATCACTATTTCAGTCTATTTCGTTTTCATGTCAAAAAATATGTATCGTAAATTGTTTGAAGTTAAAAATGTGTATCATTCGAATCTAACGTATATGGAAATACTATATAAAGTATAAACACTATATTCTATAATTTAGTTTTGGGTTGGAAAAAAATTAAGTACGCTAGCGTTGTATAAACAAATTAACTTTTTATTAACTTAATAAAAAGTTAACAAAAAGTGTGTATTAACTTTTAACTTAACTGAGTTAACCTATAGTTAAATTAACTTTTAACTTTTAACTTTTTTTTATTGGTGCATATTACCTTAACTTAACTGAGTTTAAAAAAATCATTAATTTGCCCAGCCTTGATCTAACCTAACCATACTTTTTTATATGGGTTCATAGATATTCTTCTACTATGACGCGTGGGATGATTGCATTTAAATTCCAAAAATGGTCATACAAATTCATACAAATAGCGTTCAATTTTTTCGCATAGGAAAAAGTAGGAAATTCCAAATTGGTGAGGTGGGGACCACGGGGGACACAGGAAAATTGGTTTTTCGAATGTAACTTGGGAGGGGGTTGCATACCAATCCCAAAAATGGTCATAACAATTTATACAAATTGAGTTCTTGAATCTTGAAGAATAAAATTTATGAATACTTAATTATTTACATTAGGGGGCGGGGGGTGGAGACATGTGTCGTCCTTCTGTATTTCCGAAATTCCTCGAATACTGGCGTCATACAAATTCTAAGAACCGTCAAACAAATTCATAGAAAATAAATGACGTACGAAATATTTGGATAGAAATTTTCGAGATTTTCTTTGGAGGAGGGGTTGGGGACACGTACGTCTAACAGTTATAATAATTTATGAATAAGACAAATTGAATTTAAATTGGAAAGAAATGCCAATCAAAAATAGATTCGTATTTTATTGATTTCGTAAATGGGCAATTGGAATAATAGTCATAACATATTTCAAACAAGAATACATCAACATTTAAATTATTTTAGTTATGTGGAGTATCATAAATATTTTAAGTTACTATTTGAATATAAATTATTAATATATAATATTACCTAGACATTTTTCTGAAAAGAAATTGATATATTTTTTATTAGTCATTCTTGTCTATTTACTGAAAAATACAAATTACGATATAATAATTTTCACATAATATTAATTTAAGAGGTCTCAGCACCAACGCCTCTTGGTTCTTGATGCAATTTGGTGGGTTTTCAGAAAGAGTACGTGATGATAGGTCAGGGAGACTAAAGGGTTAGGATGGTTTTGTAGTTAAAACCAGTAAAACCTGTTATCATATCAGCGCTTGAAACCGAAAATATTTTTGATAAAAATAGAAAAAAGAGAGGCAATAAAGTTTTCTAGAAAATACTTAAGATTATTATAATAATTATTAAAATATGTATTATTATTAAGAAAGAAAACATTATATAAATTTATAATTATTTGGTTTTAGTTAAATATTTTATATTTTACTAATTGATTACCTATTAGATACTCTGAAATAATGTGTGTAGGGCAAGGAATTTCATACATTTACATAATATTTTGCATGGTTAATTTTGTCATATGTGAGTAACAAAATACAATTCACAATATTTGGGATCAAATACCTATTCAACATTTTAGTACATATTTTGACTATTTTGGTTTTATAGGCCATAATATATTTTATTTTGAGACTATATTTAAAATAAAAAATCATTGTGTGGTTTCATTTTTTTTATGTTTTTCATTGAGTTAGTTGTTGAAAAATACTAGTTGTAATGTGATAGTTATAATAAGGGTTATAAGTGTATTTGAGCAAAGCGAGAAAGAAAGAATTTTTGATTTAATGTTATAATATATCGACACCTAAGATCTAACCGCATCATAAAGACGTATACCCACGAATATTTTTAGCAATACACTACTGGTATATGATTTATATACTTATAACAATAAACTATTCCATACTTTGTGCTACAGTGATTAAAGTCACTGGCAGAACCCAAATTGATACACTTAAAATTGTAAACGCTATTAAACTATTCTTGAAAAAAAACATTTTGATTTAATATAAGAAAATAATGAAAATAATGTGAACGTTGAATCTTCAATAAAATAAAACAATATTTATCGACTTCTCTTATAAACCAACTGCTTATAATCCATAGCTCCTCAGCACAAAATAATTTAAAATGTTCACAATAAGTTGTCTATTTATTGAACACAAAAAAAGAATAATATTATTTTCCATTTGTTGCACAATGTACCACATGTTTATTATTTTTTTAACGCCTGAGTAAATAATGTGTATTTAACATTAAATTCAATGTATGGCTTGATACAGTGGCATAGACAGAAAATAAAAATTCAAACTAAAAAATTATAATACTATAAAATAATTTGGTACCTAGCTTTAAACTACTAAACATGGTACTATACTAGATAATTGAAAATATAATAATATAATTTAAAAGAAAAGAGCGTAACACAAATAAGGAATTATAAGCGGGTATTAGTATACCTATAATATTTATAAGTAATATTTAAGCTATGACATTTATAGATACAATAGCATAACTGAATCTGCACATATCGTGCAGGTACCTCTATAATTTATATTATTTTTACTTCAATTGCTCATAAAAAATTAAATATCTTCTTTTAGATTCTGAGCGAAGCGATGAAAGTATTGATTTTACAATGATGTGTTTTTTTAAAATTTTAAAATTTTTTTTTTGTGTGTGTCTGTCATCAACTTTTAGGACAGTAAAAGTCCTTCGAATTTCTTCAACAGTAAACTTTCTGATCTAGTTGGTACTTGGGGGGTCAATAGTAAAAATTTTCCAGTAGTCTTCAAATGCGACATGAAAAACAAAATAAAAATTAAGGAAAAACGGGAATTTTTACGCAAAATCTTTTTTTAAGAAAATCGATTTGGTTTTTAGTATAACTGTAGCAGTTGAAAAATATTGAAAATACATTTATAAGCATTTAAAGTTCAAATTTTGGCAACATTAAATTTCTCAAATTTAAAATGTAATAATTATTTTGTAGTTAAAAATGTATAAAAATTCAACTTTTATAGCTAAGGATCGAAAATTTAAAACAAGGTTCAACGTAAATAAGTTATATAGTAATAGTAACGTAATTTCATTACATTTTAAAAGTAATTTACCCACACTAATTTTTGGTTATGATTTTATTTTCGATTATTTCTCCTGGACTCTGGTGGCTAGTTGTATGTAAGAAACCATTTAATTATTTTGTTTTAATAAATTTAATATTACATAGCCCGATAGTCGCAATTATTAAGTATGTTTCTGAGCGCGGATCGTCGATATCGACACTAACTACTATAATAAGAGCACGGATTAAATAATTAAATTAATCTGTGATAATAGTACCTACAACCACGGGCTAAAATTATTGTTGTAAATAAGCTTGATAATCAATTTTCTATTTTTTTCTGAGTTTATTTCCAACATTCAGTGGCACACAGACAGGTTAGGAATTACTCCAAGCGCATTTGCCCTCGCGGGGGGGGGGGGGGGGTAGGTGTAAATAGTAAATTACTAGTGTCACAAAGAACTGAAATATGTTTATAAACTTGTAATACAAAGTATAGTTTTTAATAATTAATTTCCCCAAGAATATTATTTAAAAATAAAAATATTGTTTTTATACCTATTGATATTATATTTAAAATAATAAAATGTGTAGAGCAACTTCGGGCGTTCATAATTTGTATACTTATTATTTACTCAGGTGATGAAACAATTATATTTTTTTTAGTTGTTGTTTTCTTTAAGTTAAAAAAATTGAACATTTAATACAATTTTTCTCACAACTAGCCACAATAAGTTTCATATTAGTTATTCAAATTGAATTAATAATCCTTATAGTCAAATCGACATAATATATTATAACATGATTGTAATTTACGCTATTAATGATAATCTAAAAATGTGCATAATATTAATAACAATTTCCCAATAAAAATATCCTAATTTGAAAATTTATACACCTCCCCAAACGTCAATTTTTACGGAGGTGGTTATGTAAGTAACCCTACATCTGCAGCATCCCTCATGCTTTTTTACAATCGAGTTTTTGACTCCAAATTGGTATACCAACAATTGTTCATCCATTAGTATACATTTTATGTCAAAAGTTCAGTTATTGTACACCTCTAGGAACCGCGAAATAGTTTTGAGATTTGTATGCAATTTCCTCCTTCGTCCACACATTATATGCTGATTATAAATACTATACTAAGGCCCACGAGAGTCCATACGTAAAAACGAGTTCGTCGCTACTCATCGGTTCTCCTTGCATACGCCGAATCATACCGACCGGAAGCCGCCCGGCAACGATCGCCGACAGGCGTCGTTGACCTTCGTGTATACGTAGCGACAGCAGTAAACACGTTAACGAAATTCGACTAATTCGTTTTTATAACTGGTCTTTTGTGTCGTTTACGTTATAAGTTTATGATGTATTTTTATATGAGTTTTTTGCAAGTTTTTTTCATTCAATATGGAGAATCATATAATATCCCTAAAACAGCAATTAATAAGCTGTGTTTTTATGAGCCGCTGTATTCACGTTGCCGAGTGGGGGGAATGGCAGTATGATGGGAGAAAATTCGGCTGCGTGGTTTACGTATGGACTCTCGTGGGCCGGAGTATAGTTTATGAATTCAAATATAGTTTAACTTATTTTGGATAAATTCTTTTAAGTATAATTTTAAATTTTTCAACTTTATCCAATCAATTCAAAAATATTACCAAATACATAGTAACAAATTAAGAGTCGATGATACCAAATCCATTTTTGTAAATTTAACTTTTTTTTAAATTGTTGTGTAATGCCCCGGTACATTATCCACTTGACTTTATTGCACCGTCAAATGGTTGAAAATAATGACAGATTGAGTTCTTCTTAGTTATCACATTTGATAGTTAAACACCAAAAACTAATCGAAATACATACTACCTACTTAAACTTAATCATAATAGTATATACCTGGATACATATCAATATGATTGCGTGCTTTGTGAATGTCACACTTATAATATGTCATGCCAAAGAAAGAAAGTAAGATGATATGACTGTTATTCATAGCCAAATTTGCATATAAATCCAATTCTAAAATCAATTTTTTAACTTATCAGTTATTATACTAACATTATATAGATAATGGATATATTGTTATTTATCTATGTATCTCAAATAGGTATTGGCAGGGCCAATGCGTTATAGGTATTTGAACACATAACGATTTACAAAAAAAAATCCTATAATTAATATAATAGTTGTATCCCCAATACCTATTCGATTAAATTTTAACCATAGGTACCGCTATTATAATAACCTACACAATTAATTAGCTCTTATATAAATAGGGTTCTGAATTTCAAATATTTCACTTGAAATTTTTCAATTGAAATATTTCAATATTGAAAAATTTACTCTTCTTGAAAAGTTTCAATAAAATTATGAAAAATATTTTTTTCTTTTAAACGTGGTCGGTTATAGATGATTAGAAATAAGATTATATTGATAAAACACTTAGAAAAAATGAAATCATATTATTTTTGTTAATTTATTATTTCGTATTTATATATTCTATTTGTAGTTCCTGACATAATTTTAAGAGTAAAAACATTTTTTTATAAGAGTTTTAAAATATTGTTGTTTGCGGATCGTCAGCGATCCAAAATAATATTTAATAATATAATCATGGTTTAAAATAACGTTTAACTCAGTTTAAATCAATTTCAACAGTGAGTTAAATAATAGTGTATTTTCAGTAATTATAAAGTTTATAAAAGTCGTATATATGTATTATATGTGTATGTGGCTGAGTGATGTGAAGGGGCCATAACATATTAATAAATAAACTGAGCTTTCCTCCCCCCTCCTCCACCATCTATCTGAATCTGAAATGTAAAATAGAAACTATTGGGGGGCAATCATGAAAGAAATAATAATTATATTTCATTCATGCCATGAAATTATTGTAATTTATAGATTATAAAACTGATAAGTAGTGATAACCATCAGTGATATTTGATAATGTCATAAATAATATCATGGAATAATTTGAGTATTCAATTATTTCCCCCATGCTTGCCCCCAACTGTTTTTTTCTGTCTCAACAATGTCGGTTTCATGATTTCTCTCTCTAAGCGCAGTCCATTAATTTATATGTCTATACTCTGGACTATTTTATTCAATACTTAGATCATATTTTGCATATTTTAAAAGGTCACTACTCACGACTATTAAGAGTGGCTTATGTCGATACATTGTGAATATAATATAATATAATTTTAATATATTATATGTCTACCTTCTACGTTAATAAACACATACAATGATTTGGGACCAATAATGATCATACATAGGTGTAGAAAATATAAACGCAATTTAAAAATATAAAATAATTTATTTCTATACATTACTTAAATCAATATGAATTACATAAATTCAAACCACCCAGAAGGAATGCGATTACATCATTCCGCGGTATCTCACAGCCACGTCAAAAGATAACACCCAAAATAATAATCACATACGGATGCAGATTACCAGAATGCAATTTATAAATATAATCAATATCAAAATATTATAATTCACAGCCATCAACGTATTAATGATACCCATGTATGGAAACACAAAAGACAATCGGACCAAAATATAACATAGTAATTAAAAGTAATTACACCATCTCACAGCAGATATCGAAAAATGATACGGATATGTACCACATGACGCAATCATCTACAATAACAAGGCAATTAAAACAACTACAACATTGCAGACTTATCACCTAGCCAACATCCAATTCTACATACCCACAAAACTTAACATAATATTGACACATAAATAATAATAGAAAAAATTAGCATACAAATCAAATATCAAAAGTCAAAAATATTAACTTACAGACTTAATAACTTATAACTACTTTATCACATTCCTCGCCATGTAAAACATACGTCTTACTTCAAGTAGGTACCATTCAAACGAATCTTTGTCAACCAACGAGTCACAGAACAACCACGCATGAGTACTCCGAGTTACAAGAACATAAAATCACAAATACATACATTTTTTAAGCAAATCACAAGCACAAGTAATATGTGCTTACCTCAACAATAATATAAAACAATAGATATTCGTCAATGCGTGAATTTCAATACGAGCGTGCAAGACGCGCACCAACACCTAATGATGCTGTGCTGCGATGATCTAAGAGGGGACATAACCAGTTATATAACGGCCAAGTAAAATCGAAAAATCGTCCAGTCCATCTCCACAAGCAGAGCATTGTGTACCTCTACAGGCACAAAGCTTCTTAGCCAATGTATTATCAGAATCGAAGCAGTACGCAATATCGACGACATAACATCGAAGACACACACAAATTTTCATTCTACCATTCGTTATTATTTATTCAAGGTCAAATTTAAGGGGATTCGATACCGTGATTTTCTGTTTTTGTCTAACACACACGCAACATAGTGTTTTAGACATGTTTTCAAACATTCCAATTGATCTATTGAAGCGATACAAATTCTGAAAACAGATTTGAACTTTTAGTCAAGTCTACTTGAAATCAACTTTCCCACATATTTGATATTATCCCCCAAATTCCTAAAAATGTCATATTAAAAAAAAGTATTTAAAAATGATCGTATTTTAATTTTTGGAGAAGTTAAAATCAAAAAATAAAAAAATGTGGGTAAGTCGATTTCAAGTAGACTTGACGACAAATACAAATCTGTTTTTAGAATTCTTATTTTTTTGTTGAATTTTGGGATTGAGAATTTTATACTTGGGCATTTTTCATTCAGATCATATAACAACATAAAAATTTAAAATTATTTGTTGGTCGTTTGATGTAACACTCCTTCCCCCCTACGTTTGTCATGATTTAGCGTCAATTCGCTATTGCATGACAAATTTCAGAGAGAGTGCCAGCGATGCGACCAACAAGGAATCAGTTCAACCGGCGAGTTTGAATTAATTATGCTCGTCGTTCATATTTATTAACTAACAAAATTGTTCTAGAATATTCAATAGACGGAATACTACGTCACATGTTATCTACGGATGTCCTCAGTAAAAAAAACCACATAGATACTTATAATATTCTGTTTGTTGACCTACATATTATTTTTACATACATTTATTTTAAATATAATGTATATTCCCTCTACGCAAAAAAATATATTTGTTAAAAACATATATATTTATATAAATTATTTTTTCTCATAACCCATTACATCCTGGGCAATTTATTTTCGGGATGGTCTGTCTTGGGAATATTATATTGTGGGGACGCGGAAAAGGTACATTCCTTCACATTGATACACACTATAAACAGAGGGGTCCAAAACGCCCCCCCCTGGTTCAAACGGAAACGACAGCATTTCAATCGGACATATTACTATTCCATAACCGTAATGATGTGAATTTTAACAAATTACAAAATTACAACATTTCAAGATTCGGAATCTTGAAATTATAGAAACTAAATATGCAAACAAAGCAATAAACAACATGGTAATTGGTTTAGATTAGAAAAAACTAAAGATTATACTATAACTAAATATAATGAAATTATAAATCTCTAAAATTTAAACTCAAAACAAATTATCAACAGGAAAAATAATTTCAGGTTCGGAATCTTGAAAATAATATTTTTAAAAAATAATTCACGTATTGAAGGGTTAAGGGTTTCGGATTTAAATTTTCAAAAATCACTACCAAGGTGAATCAAAACTTATATTAACCTATATATCGTCGTCACGGTATTCAGATACAATATTATGTTTTTGTCTATCATCTCTAATTTGCTTATCTAAAACAGTTAAATGTGCATTAATATTTTTTATTTTTACACAGTAAAATATTATTTTCTTTTCTGGTAAATCTTCGGTTAGACTCTAAGCATAATCTCCTAAAACTTCGTAAGTAGAATTTGAAAAGCGTATAGGGTCTTCTTGAAAATAAAATAATTTTTTTGATTAATCGTATGGTAAAGTTTTATCCCACGGATGATAATCTATGTACTCGTTGTCTTTATTTTTAAAATCCATATTCATATCTTATTTAATTTTTTAGACACATTTTTAAAATAAAAACTCAATTTTTTGAAGGTCCATAGGAATTTCCGCAAGTGTAACTAACCCAAACTATTGTCTTAAGAATATAAACAAAAATATAAGACATGTTGGTATATAACACAACTAATTACGATTCTGAATTATTACCACTTTCCTATAAACGGAAAAGCTAAAGGTGTGTTGGAGTGTTACTCAATATATCTGCTCTATAAATGAGTATCTGTATGTGTTAAGGAGTAAACGTTATTGTGATTGTTATACTTGCGGAATATGGATATACAGAAATGTGGTAATACTAAATGTATTAGTTATATGATTATATTTTCATTTCTTGAAATTAATTAATTATTGCACATATGTTACTATATACATTTTCAATTGCAGATATTAGATTCTTTAAATTCCTTGTAAGATTGTTCTAAAAAATAATTTTATGATCATTAAAATAAGTTAATATTATTCAATTTAATTACAACCAAAAAAATATTTCAAATGCGGAAAATAACCATTTTTAAGGTAATCTATATTCCTCTATAGGGTAGAATTAGTTAAAATTCATTATCTAAAACATTTTTTAAAATTTTTTACGTGGAATAGTTTTAATAAATTCGAAGGAAGATAATATGTGGTAATTAAGAACGATTTCCGATTTGCTAAATTTTACAAATTTTAAATTACTCTCGTTTTTAATTAAGTGTTTTAAGGTTTTTGAGAATATATAAATTAATCGAGAATAATAATTATATTGAGCGGCACACGGGTATTCAATTCGTCTTGAAGGATTCTCGCCTAACCTAACCTGAATATATTATAATACACAAACTTTACTAATTGTATAACAAGTTTATTTTTCAGCTATTCCCAACTCAAACAGAATCCGGAAATACATTCAGAATATACATTTAATTTAATTTGTTTTAATAATGTAACACTATTAAAATAAACTATTGGGTTGTGACATGTGGCGTGGCTCGACTCATTATATGTGGGCTGCACATACTCAAGAATATTTGTCTTAAAATATTTTATTTTTTAAATTTTGAGCTTTTTGTTTTCTAATGTTTGGTAACAATACGTCTTGTACAAAGTCTTGAAATGGTTCTGCGTTCGGCTTATTTTAACGCATTATAAGTCTATATAAATCTCCTTCATTTATAAATAGTTCTTTATCTTGATTTGTTTTTTTAGTAGATGAGAGGTGGTCTACTCCGAGTAGCCCACCTCTTTCTTTTTTATATTTTTTTAAATTCTATAAATTCTTCATTCATTGCAGACTTATCTAAATTTATGAACATAACAAATTTTTTAAAAAAACAAATCAATTTCTTTTTTAGGAGGAAATTGGAATATAACACCTAATAATGTAATATTTTTCAGAAAAAAACTCATTAATTAATTAATGTTATAATTTCTCATCTATTTTTATAAGTTAACTAAACTATAGCTTTCAAGTTTTCCAACAATCCTGATTTCGGAGATGTTAAGGTCAACTGGCATTTATGTTTCTACAACTTAAACACTTTCCAACAGCTCAACAACTCAATAACTCAACCTCTAAAATCTATGGCATTAGTTCAACAACTCAACTTTCACGGCATCTCACAAAACCTATTCCATTGGCTCAGCATCTCAACATTCACAACACCTCAACACACATCATTTAAATCTCTATGGAATATTTTAAAAACTGTATAACTTTTAAGATCCTAAGGCAAAATTGCTTATAAGTAATAGTAGTATATATATACCAAAAAAAAGTAGTATATGGGGCACTTATGGGACTTTTATTCTTAATAGAACAATTCTATTAAAAAATATTTTAATTATTAATGCGTTTCGGTTTTTAAATTATTAATAATATTAATTTTGCGAAAAATATATTATTTATTATTTCGTTTCAATTTTGTGATCTTTTATTGTTATATAAGTCACTGTGCCAGGAATACTACATAAGTATTTTGAAAAATATTTTAAGAAATATTGCATTTCAATTTTTAAATTATTAATAACATAAATTTTGTGAAAAATATTTTGGGGGATTTTGCATTTCATAAGTTTTGCGAAAAATATTTCAATTATTATTGCATTTCGATTTTCTGATCTTTTTACACATTATTTTCTTTGGGATCTTTTACTTTTTTAAAAGGCACTGCGCCAGGAATGGTATATATATACTACTCCAATAATACGATTTGAATAAAAAAATCAAAAATATCTAAATAGTATGACATAAAATATAAATATAATAAATTAAGAGTAGTTGAATAAAAAACATATATTTAAATAAAAAATCTTATTTGGAAAAAAAAATCAAATTGAAAAAAAAAATCTATAATCAATTAAAATATCTATTTGAATGAATATTCTAAGTTGATTTTGTTATTCTATTTAAGTTTTTTATTAAATTTTATTTTTTTAAGTGATCAACATGGATATTATACTAATACAAACATTTTGCAAAAATTTCGAGTATCTGCGGGTTATTCGTATTTCAATAGGCCACGTATTATATTGATTATACAAATGTTTACAATGCATAGAGCCGCTGAGTGCATAATTTGCATACTAATTATTTACTCAGGCGATCTATTAGCAGTATTGTAAAAAATATTTTTGAAAAAGTATTTAAATACTAGTCCTAGTATTTGATTAAAAAAGTATTGAATATACTTTTAAAATATTAAAATAAAAATTTATTTTACGAATTGAAACGAGACATAAACAAGCAACCAATTAACTGGCGTGCTCTGCTGATTCGTAACTGCACCACTTCTTTGACGCTCATCAATTACTAACGTCTCGCACACTTGTGTACCAGCCTACCCACCGAGTAATAAGACGCCAGAACGTGGCCAGCACAACCCTTATAATTAATGTAGATAGCGTGGTATAGTATCCTGAGAACTAGTAACGATGCAAAATTGTAAAATACTGTAAACATTAACTAAATAAATATTAAAAATTGAATGTGGCCGTTATGAAGCGCTATCATCGTCCATTAGTTACTTATGGGCGACGCCAGTGCTCCATAATGGCCACATCCATATTTTGTCAATTTTCGTGCTGTCGTTTTAACTTGTCTTAACTGTTAATGTTTATTTTATTGAGTGTGGGCTAGTGATTAATTAGCTACTTGTTTAGTTATTGCCTACATCAACGCTCATTTTATATTTTTATTGATTGAATTGATCATTGTTTTTTTTTGATATTTCTCGTTCAGTAGTCTGTCATTTTATTCTTTCAGCTATTCAGTTTAGGGTGATTTGTGTATAGTTGATGCCTATATAAATTGACACAGCTGTATTTTAAGGCATTAATTTAATTGCTTATTATTGATCGCTAGTACTCGGCATTGTTGTTCAAAGTTTGTACCGTCTTATTTTATTATTATTAGTCTTATTGTTTGAGTTTTTTCTTGCTCATACATTTAAATGGTATTGACTTTCAACTAGCAATTAATGCTCACTCTAGTTTATTACTGTTAGTTTGTTGCATTGTAATATACCAGTGTGGTTAATATAATGACTGGTGGGGAACGTGATGCTCGTGCAAGGGAGAATGTGATCCTACGTAGAGACCAATCCATCGCTCGAATTTGTCAGATACATACATTGGCCACTAGCCCAGCCACTGATCAAGCTAGTCGAACTCAACTAGCTATTGCCATTGTTGACATTGATAATTTGTGGCCCAATTTTGTCATTGAAAATAACAATCTATTAGAAATATTATCCGGATCCGACTTGTTGGGGGAGTTCACTTTGGAGGTGGAAACTGAGACCCATACTCTGGTTGTTGAAGCTAATGCTTTAAGCAATGATGTACTACCTGCTCCGGTTATGAGCGTTGGAGTCGTTCAACAAGTCATCTATGACGGTTCAGATAACACTAGTTCTTCTGTTAGAACTCCAAAGAATGATGCGGTACCTAATACCAAAGGAGGCTCATTTTGCAGAGCTCGTAACTTGCCATTGGCATCGTTACGCGTGCTATGCTGTTCCGCGGTTGCTTACCACACTTGTTCAGAGGCGTTTCTGGGTCGTTAGCATTCGTCTTGTGGTCCATCGGATGATTCGCAGGTGCATGGTGCATAGTATGCGCAAGGATCAAACCCGTAAATCCTCAACCAATGATGGCTGATCTTCTTAGGTTTCGTGTCCAGGAAGCTCACCAGTTGTCTGCAGTCGGTATTGATTATGCTGGACCCTTATAGATGAAGGAATTGAGTCTCCATAAGGCCGGTATATTGAAAGTTTAAATAGCTGTGTTCGTTTGTATGACAACGAAAGCAGTTCATTTATAAGTAGTTTCTGCAATGTCGTCCTGATGCGTTTTTGTTGACGTTGGATAGGTTCGTTGCTCGGTGAGGTCTACCTGTGTCGATCTATTCTGATTGTGATACCAACTTGCGACAGTTGATCAAACATCCTGACTAGAGAGACAGGATCATGGGCCATTTACCATATGCGAGTGGCATTGCAACTCTCCCCCCCCCCCCCGGAACTTCACACTTTGGTGGGATTTGGGAAGCAGCAGTTAAGTCGTCTAAGTATCTACTTTAGACGCTAGAAGAATTTTCAACTGTTTTATGTAGGGTAGAAGCTGCTATGAATTCTCGCCCTTTAGTTCCAAGTTCTTCCAATCCTAATAATTTAGAGTGTCTGACGCCAGGCTACTTTTTTATTGGTAGATCATTGATGTCGATGATTCCAGAACCAAACTTTCCCGAGGTCCCAAAGTTATTAAAGACTCGCTAGAAGCTCCTCCAGCAGTCATTTCGCTTCTTTTGGCGACGTTGGTGGCAAGAATATCCAATTGTATACTATCCAAGCTGTGAAAGTGGACCAAGGATAGTAATAACATTGAGGTCGGTAATATGGTGGTAGTCAAAACTAGCTACATCTCTCCTCTGACTTGGCCTTTGGGTAGGGTAATAGAGGTGTATCCGGGCACACATAAGGTAGTGCGGGTGACTAAGATCCGTATCAACCAGGGAGTGTTCACTAGACCAATGGTGAAGCTAATATTGTTATCTACTGATCAGTAGGACAATATAGGTATTAACTAGATGTAGTCTCGTCCTATATTTTTAAAGCATGTTATTATGAAGTAAAATAGCAGCGCTGACATCCTCTTAAATCAATTCTAAAGCGAGGTCTCTTAAAACAATTTTTTTGATCTACTCAAATTTTGTGTGTGTGTTTGTGCGGGAGGGGGGAATGCCAAAATTTTAAGAACGCTATTTGTGCTTGCACGGGAGGTTGTATGAATTTCGGAAATGGGCATACATATTTATACGATTTGCGTCTTAAATGAAGGGACCAACATTTTTCTTATTGTCCCGGATGTGGAGCTATTTTTTTGTTAAAATAAAAGTATTATGTACTAATGATGAAAAGACGAATATGAAATACCTATTAAGTTTAAGTTCATAAATAATGAATGATTCAATAAGCAAATAAGTAGATAACAAGAAAATGTAATGTATCGATGTATCAGATTTTCAAAAAAATTTAGGTGTGAGCACTGTTGAGGGGAATG
Source organism: Metopolophium dirhodum (assembly GCF_019925205.1). Lineage (NCBI taxonomy): Eukaryota > Metazoa > Arthropoda > Insecta > Hemiptera > Aphididae > Metopolophium > Metopolophium dirhodum. The sequence continues at coordinate 36,608,610 of NC_083565.1, read as the reverse complement.
GTTGGACTAGGACAGTTTACGCATATCCAGCAGTGAGCCGTCAGTGTCGGATACTGAGGTGGTTGTTATATTTTTTTAACTATGTCATTACTTTATTTTATTGATTGAAGTTGTGTTATAAGATAATTTATAAACAGTGTATAATGGATGTAAACATTATACATTGTGTTGCGTTATTGAGTCCTTGAGTAACAATTAATATATTATGAGTATTACACAAGTATTTGGACACTTGTATTTTAAAAACTTTTTGGTGTAGTTTTTAAGTATTCTGAATACTTTTTAAAAGTATTTTTAACAAAATTTAAATACCATAAAGTCCGTTTTATTATTTTTTTTTATAAACATTTTATTATCAATAAAAATAATATCTATTGTTTTTGTTGAAACGATATTGGCAATATAATCATAATAATTTCCTATCCATTCTAGTTGTGTTTGTGCCGGTGATCCTTGAATCCGGTTATTACCCGCCTCACGGTTCTCAAAATCTTTGTGGGGTAGGGTAAGTATTAATATACAACACGAGCAAATAGGGAATATTATCAATATCAAATACAAAATACAGGGGGACGGAGATCACCGACTGGACTGCATCTACGGAAGTATGAGTATAAGGCGCAAAGGAAGCTAGGAAATTATAAGACTTAGCATTACACAACCTATTATAAAAATTAAAGATAACAATATTATCTAGGGAATGACATATACATTTAGCTTTTTATTCATTTTTATCAGAAATATGATCGTTTTAAGTTGACAAAAACTACAACTTTTTAATCAATAATATTGTTATCTTTAATTTTGATAATTTGGTCTATTTCTCCAAAAACACTCTAAACCTCTTTTTTGGCAATTTTTCGTAGACATGTTTTCTGTTGTCGAATTGTATTTTTCATTCGTAATGTGCCGCCACCTACGGACGACGGGCGACGTCGACGGTTACTTCTCCCACCACTACTACAAATAGTGGATTCAGTCACGTCACGTGTACGCTTGGTCTATTTTTAACTTATCGGCAATTAACTTTTTCCAGGTATAAATCCAAATTTCACAATAATGTATTATTTTAACAAGATACGAAATAGTCATAATTCTGAATTCATAATAAAAATATTATTTGTATTATTATTATTATTTTTATGTTCGAAGTAAATAAAAATATCATTGACGGCTATGAGCATATCATCAGATATTGGGAAGAGTTATATAAGGTTAGCGTATACGGTGATAGTAGTGTCACAAAAAGTTTATTAGAAGTACTACCTTACGGCCCTCGTGTTTTAATCGAAAAAGTAGCGTGTCTTAACCATCTATTACGAAATTATATATTTATAGCAGCTATTGCTAAAAAATCTTGTTATCCTGTAACTGTACGCAAATTTATGATTAGAAATGCAAAGCGTTTTCGAACTGGAATAGTAAAAGCTATTCGTTACCAAAAAATTGATAATAAATCATTATGTCAACAAATATCAGGTACGAATAAAACGTATTAGTTATTACTTATTACTTATATTTAAAGATCGGATTTATATGCATCTTAAATTGTAAAATATCCATTCAAACGCATATGCACTAAAAAAAGTAAAAATATTATTAATTACACTTTATTTACCAACACTCAATGAATAATATCATATAGGTACTTATAAAAACCTTATAAAAATTATTTTATTTTCCAGACTTAGCCAAAGATAATCATAACAGTCCATACCATGTACTAGGACAACTTACATACACAATTTGCTTTGTATTTTTGTAAAAGAAAAACAGTTTCATAATAAAATTTAGTTGTACAAGCTGAAAAAAGTAGCATGATGTTGGAAATAATAAATGCAAAAAATCGTTTGGTCGTTAATTCAAAATGCTTGATAACTGACGAAGACAATAATGTAATATGCGAACGGTTCAATATTGTGAAAAATAAATACATTGGAGGAAAACGAATCAATATGTCACCAATAAATGCATATAATGCTAAGGTTGAAGCTGCAGTTGTACCTTTTAATTCAAAAGAATACCTACGCTTTATACATAAGCATATAATGAAGAAAAGTCCAGGTAATGCAACTATTTAATAAATAAATATTATACACATTACATATAAAACTATATAAGTATTACAAACAGAGCACGATTTTATTTTCATCGGCGAGACACTAGATCGGCAAGTACCTACCACACGGCATGTTAGATAAGTAGATAACGGACAAGCATACTTCACTATAACGACCCCACAGGGCAATCCCAAGATAAGAACTGAATTTAGAATTGTATTATTATGTTAATACAATTTTATAATTTTATTAGGATACCTATATTAAATAAATACCAAATAAAAAGTAACTATATTATAATACATTTATTAATATAAAGCGAGCTGCTAATAAATAGTAATATAATTAATGATACAATACAAAGGGAAAGAGGAAAATTGTGTTACAATTTAGTTATTGTACAGATTGAATATTAAAAATTAATTAAGATTAAATTGCAATGTGTAAGGGATAATTATTACAAATGATAAGGTTAAGATTATAATATAAATTATAAATAATAGGTTAAAAAAAGGAAAAACAGATAAAATACATTATTATTCTTCACCATCATGAGTGAATTTTTTGTTGTTAATCAAAGTATCAAGTTACGAAATAATTTAAAAATCCATTATATATGACGTATAATATATCATTAAAAATCCAAAATATTATTAGGTCTATAAAAAGTTTTAATGTATCAATGTTGTGGGACAAAAATCTAACAATATAATTATAATAAAGTTAATATATTGTGTTATGTAATTTAATTTATATTTTTCATAAAATAATTAGTTAAAATATTTCTAAACAATATTGTATTAGAAAGTTTACACACAAATTTCTTTTAGATTTTCTTCAGCACAGAATTTATGAATATCCTTTTTACCTGCAAAATAAATTGGCATCAGATTTGTTGATTGCATTAATGAGATTGCCCTACCACAAACTCATAGATCTCGTTTGTACACGCATATGAATATGTATTTGTACCGCAGACCGTGCATCATTGTATTCAACACAAATCGATTAAAATATTATTTTTACAATGAAAACATTGGAATTTTGTTTTATCATAAACTAAGAAAAAAATTTTAAATTTCGTTATTTTGATAAATCGTACAAATACTTTTTACCGAGACAAAAAAATTTTAGGAAAATAATTTAAAAAATACAAATATATATGTAGTGTCTAACATATTATGACACCACGAACTTGCGCATTAATACATGTCCTCAGTGATAGGTTGTTCTTGTTATGCCATTTACTTAAGCAGTTGAGCTGGAAAATCTATGAGGTTATTCTCACCCAATATATTATTTTTTTACGTATGAATAGGAATAACCCACTAATATTCAATTAAGTATTAATTCAATATATTGATGCCAGCAAAGTATTTACTGCAGAGGTATAGAATAATAAATATATACATAACTTAAGAAAAATGGTGCAATAATGATTTGCCTTTTAATTTGATTCTTTATAATATTATAATCATAAGCCACATAAACGACAAAAGCAATAATATAACCTTATGCCAACTGTAAACTCTCGTTCACTGGAGGAGATAGTGTCATAAGTCGGCTAGGGATCGGCAATTCAAAAATATGGCGGTCCAGATAATTTGAAAAATAATGTTCAAGGGCCAGAAAAAAACTTAAATATTAGTTAATATACCGAATAATTTATTTTTGTGTTAAAAATACAGTTAAAGCAATTTAAAGAAAATTATTCAATATAATATAATATTAGCCAGTTTTTAGGGTTCTGTATGGTAAAACATGACTCTATTACTAAGGCTCCGCTGTCCATCCGCCCATATATTACCAGGGAACCCGGCTGTATCTCATGAACCATGAAAGTTAGAAAGTTTAAATTTTTACGGATTATGTATTTCTGTTGCCGCTATCACAACAAATTTTAAAAATCATAGAGTATATAATATAAGCAGTGTTGCCAATATGTTTATAGACGATGGAACTGAACCCTTCGTGCGCGAGTCTGACTCGCACTTGGCCGGTTTTTAAAATTTGGTACTCTTGGAGAACAACTAATGCGCAGAGTGTTTTCAAGGTGGAGATCATTTAAACTTTAACGATATTAATTATTCTTTAAAAACGTCCTTTTGGAGAACAAATTTTCCAGTATTATGTATTTGTGGAGCCAAAATACATCCAAATAGAACATACAAATAGATCAAATATCTATTATGTGCGGAAAACAACATTAAAAAAAAATATTCTTAGTGGTCCAGATTTTCTCCACCACAGGCCGGATTTGGCCAACGGGTTGCTTATTGCCGACCCCTGGTCTATGCGGTCGGGTAGCTCAGTGGTTAAAGCAATCGACGGGCAAGCGAGAGACTCGAGTTCGATTCCCGGTCCGGTAGCTAGAATTTTGACGTTTTTTCCCCTGGAGAAGTTAACATAAAATCAGAAGTCGGATTTGTAATCCGAAGGACGTGGTGTGAGAGTGTTATGAGGAACTTGGACTTGGTCAACTAGAGGTCATGCAGAGACACTCACGTTGTGCTTACGTTTCGTGTGCTCTGGTGATCAGGTGGTGAAACAACAGTCGATGTAAGTGACTGTCAGACTTGGGTAAAATATTGTAAGAAGTATTTGGAATAAATGCTCGAATACTTATGAAAAATAGTATTCAGAATTTTTATTTAAATACTTCATAAAAATAGTTTTCTAAATAAAGTATTTTAAATACTTCAAAAGTTTTCCAAATACTTTTAAAATATTTTTTTAATTTTTAATTTAAATATTAAACCAATTATGCTTTTTTTCAGGAAAATTTTCCAACATATACAATTTAATAATTCTAAATATAAAATAATTTAAATTATTGATCCTTGGTTTAAAATTTTAACACGCATTTAATATTGTAAAAATGTCCAGAAAAACAATAAAATAATTATTATTGTAAATTACAAGTATTTTTTTATAGAAATAAAATACTTTTTAAAAAGTCTTAGGCACTCGGGGACTGCCACGTTAAATCTATTGCATAGCAGTTTTGTAGCTATGTATCATGTAATTATAACTATATATTTTTGTATAATGTTAATGCAAGTTACACTTTTTGAGCGCGACGACCGAAAAGAAAATGACAAAATAAGTTTTTTTGTTGATAATAGGAGATAAACACTGTACAAAAAATTTTATTTGAGACTTTTTTTACTTAGACAACTGGTTAGACTATAAATAAAAAAATAATAATAACGCAGCATGTATCAAATATTGTGTAACACGGTCTTAGAAAATATCTTCTAAGAACGTGGTTGCGTGCTGTGTAATAACACAACAAATTAATTATGGCTCAACTGTAAAATCACGAAAACTGAGATACGTGGTGTTACATATAGGTACATCAACATTCTGACAGAGAGCTTGGAGCATTATACATAAGTATATTAAATGTGTACACGGCACACGCGTAAAAAAAATTAGCATAGAATGGCGTGAATTACAGATTGTCAACGAAAATTCGAGTCGGACAGATTAACTCGTAAACAAGTCGAGAACTCCGATTTATGGCTAATTTCTTCATAAATATATATATCGTATATTTTAGGTAAATTTATACCTGCTACCTGCAATTAATATACTTACAAACAATAGCCGACGACCGCAAAAAATAATAACAATAATAATCACACCTTAAGATCACGCTTTTTCATTACAAAAAATGCTTAAGCTATTTCATAGCTTTTATCACGGGCATACTGACTGTAAAAAAATTTGTCGTAACGAAAATGCGTGATTGTAAGATGTTATTATTATTTTGTCACGTAACCGACTGATCCGAATGAAACGCCTGAACAACACGCTACTAAGGTGCATATATCTGTTACGCAACGGTAGGCCGACTTGTGCAACAGGGGGCGTGGCTTTATACGAGCACGGACCTCGAACACACTGCCGGCGAAAACTGACGTGAACAGTTAACTTAAAATTTATTTATACTATTTGGTCACATACGCAGGCGCGCAGCTGCGAACACGTCGTACGTCGTCCATTGTCGCGCGATGGTAGTGTAAGAAGACGGTTTTTCCAAATTTTTCGAAATTATCAAAAATTATTTTGTCACTATCAGTCTAATTTGGGCGTCAACCTTGAAGGTAGGTCGAGAACGGAATTCATGCAAAGCGAATTTTCTATGGAGGAAGTATTTTCAAACTTGTGATTTCTGAAGTAAAATTTCTTTACTGAGGGTATGACAAAAATATTTAGTCACGTGACCCGGTGTTTCCGAATTGCGGACGAAGTGACAAAAACCATGGTAGTTGCAGATGAAATCTAAAAAGGTAACATACGATTTGCGGACACAAATATAAGATAAGAAATTTCCTATTATTATTTTTGATATAGCGATCGTGGACGTTGGAAAATTACTGTTTGATATTAACGATTAAGATTGTGCCGGTGCTTTTGAAACCTCTGCCTATGTTTAATCAGTTCATCGACAACCATACTCGCTTGCCTTAAATGAAGTACAGACTAGTAGCTGTATGAAAATTATTTGTTCTGCTGTACAAAATTAAAAACGAGCAAAAAAAACTATTAAAAAGAAGGCATTTATTAGCAAACAAATGTTGCAATATTTACGTGGTGGAATCAGTAGAATATCATATAACAGGCTGTTTTAAAAACATTTTTACCTCAAGATCTATAAAAACTATGACGATAAATAATGACGATAATCTATAAATATTTTATAAACAATTTTTTCCACAAAATTAAAACAATAAATAATTCAACAACATTTTAAAAACAACGAATGCTCTTTTGCGTCACTGTTGTATTTTTGACATCCAAATTTCCCACTTTTCCGGTTAAGTTTCCTAAAATGTTATTACTAGGGCACGGATGTCGTAGTACTAAAAAAATAGTAAAATTGATTGCAGTATTGCACTAAAAATTACCAAAAATTGCACTTAAAATATTAAAAATTGCACTAAAAAATAACAACGTTTTGATAAATGTTTTAAGTTTACTAATATAAATTATAATCTAAAATTCTAAATAATTAAAAAAAATATATATACATTACATTATAATCATGCCATTATAAATGTATTATATTATACATCATTGCACTGTACTATAAGTGTTTGTTTTAAATTTTCGAAATCAAACCCTCTTTGATTTGGAGCTAGTAAGTTCTTATATCTCGAAAAACTTAGTTCTACGTCGGTTGATGTGAGCGGAGCGTATTTAAAATAAGCTAAATCGCTTACTGTTAAGTCTTCGGGTAAACCATCGAACGATTTTCTTTGTCCAGTTAGTATATCATTGATTTTAGTAATTTTTTTAAGTCCGGTATTCTTTTCAATAACTATCTTATATTTTTCATGGATTGAAATCCCGATTTCACCAAATACTTTTTCTAATTTATTTTGAACATTTTGAATTATATTAATGGCTTCAACTACCGATAGTCCTTGATTTTCTAATTTTAAAATCGCGTCCGGCAAAAATCCGTAATTTGAGTGAATAAATGCTAAATCGGCTGAAGTTGAATTATGGCTAAAAATATTTTGTGATATTTTTATTGAAACGGCTTCATCAGGATCAAGTTCTTTCACTACACTTTTCACTTCATTAAAATATTTATAGTAGTATGATGCAGCCTCAATCCACGTACCCCAGCGCGAGGTTGTGGTGGTAATGGTGTATCTAGTACTTTATTTTTAAAAAGAATAGTTCGGCTTGGTGCTTTTAAAAATATTTGTTTAATTTTAGCAATGAGTTTGTCTAATTCAGGAAATTTTCCGCGTATGACTTCTGCAACTCAATGCATGCCATGGGCCAAACATGTGACATGCACCATTTTTGAATAGAGTGCTTTAATTGTAGTCCCTGCTTTTATCATATATGGAGCTGCGTCACTAAGAAACAGGAAAACGTCATCATGACGAATACCGTCCGGCCAAAGAAGGAACATTGATTTATCGAATAATTTGGTAATTGTTGAATAATTTGCTTTGTCCAGAACTTCTGTATTTAATAAATACACTTTTCCTGGTTGGTCAGTTTGGAGTGTTCCGATCACAACGTTAGCCACATATCTCCCATTAACATCTGTGGTCTCATATATTGAGACCCAAATTTTATTTCCCTTTATATTGTCTCTTATTTTATTTAACGTATCTGAGTACACTTCGTTCACGTAATTTTTACGCAATGTAGATTCATTCGGAATGTCTCTTTTCATATATGTTTCTAAAAATAAACGAAAATCTTCGTTATTGATTTTATGTAATGGAATATTGGCGGATAACATTGCCTTACACAAATCTTTATTAAATGTTGATTTTTTGGAAAATGACGTTACTTGAAGTTGCAATGTAGAGGTTTTGGTGTTATTTTTTCGATTAACTGCCCGTTTATGCTTTGCAGTTTCAATATGGTGTGTAACTGTATACGTCCGTTCAGCACTTACTTTTGTTTCACACAATTTACAAAAAAGTACGGATTCATCACACGAAAACACATCTTCTCCAAATTCTAACACGTCATTTTTAACAACGGTAGAAATAGTAGGTTCAATTTTCGGCATATTTAACACTGTAACAACACAATCGTTCAAAATTCACGGAGTGACTGAAGAACAGATTATACAGTCAGTCACATTTCACAAATTATTTTTGTATTATATTGAATACCTATCGACTTGATTTTATCTTTATTTCGATAAGATACCACTATTACTGTGTAGTATATAGGTACTATACTACTAATTGGGTTTTATGGCTGCAGATATTATGGTATAATCTTATCCATACGACCGTTATGTTTAAAAATATAAAATATTGCTAAAATAGTTGTATAAATGAGTAAATTCGACAAAATTGCAATAAAATTGAAAAAATCCCAAAAATTGCAAAAATTGCACTTAAAACTTTTAGATTCGAATTCGTACTTACATGAAACGTATTTAAAACTTACTTAGCAATTAATTGAAAAAGTAGAAAAAAAGTTGCAAATTCAACATCATCCGTGCCCTAGTTATTTCATAAAAATCTTCTCCTGACAATTACGAACACAACAAAAAAAGAATTAGCAAAATCGGTCCAGCCGTTCACGCGTGATGCGATAACCAAGAAATATACGTTGTTGTTGTTTTTGGCCATGTCACCAGCACTTAAGAGGCCATAACTCTGGAACCACAGTATTGCACAGCGTACAAACTTTATAAAAACCATCTACATATCAATTTTAATGTGCCCTGAAATTTTTATCGAAATCGGTTTGGTGGATCTTGAGTTATAAAATGTATTCAAAATGTACACTTATTTTTATATATATAGATATAACCAGCAATTGTAATTGCATTTAAACACAATATTCTTATTTTATGATCAGTCATGACCTCTGTTTGACATCTAAACACTACAAAGTTACTATTAGGTAAATTCAGTATTTAAAATCAATTTTAATTTTTAATACACACTTATTAGTTATTACAGGTACATACTATTTCTTTGTGTTTCTACTAGTTCTGTAAAAATAAACAACACTGTGACGGTTTTCAATTTGATTTTGATTTATCTACATTCTACATTCTATAAGTCAGAACTCTTTAGGTTAAATATTCAATAGATTTAACAACGTATTTATCTGATATATTGGTTTTACAATAATGTTTATTTTTTTTTTCTATTGACACTTTTTCTAGTAGCAAACTTCGTCAAAAATTACGTTCAGTCACTCTATCTCTATAGATCGGGAATTTACAAATGGTCTCTTTGGCAATGTTCAAGTGCAGCATTGAAACATATAAATAATATATGTACAGTGAAATTTCAGTCTTAAAACATTTCGTAAATGTATTATAAAATATATTAATATTATTATTTATGTAGGCCTGATATGTTTATTAACTATATATGGTCCTGCACATTGTTGCCCCTGACAAATTAAATGCTGGTAGTTTTACATTGGCTTAAACTCAAGAAGTATAAAAATACCTTTTACTAATATTAAATAATAAGAAAGAGAAAATATTAATACCTGATCCATAGATTTCAATAATCCAAGAGATAAAAGAACCAATAGATGAAGAGATAGAGGTGGCTATACAAATGTTTAAAAATGTAAAAGGTCCTGGGGTAGATGTTAGGGTTTCAAAACTTTTTTAAAAAGGGAGGCTAGCTATAATACGACATCTTACAAACATAATCCGAAAAATTTGGAAAGAAGAAACACAAATAAGACATTGGACTACATCTTTACTATTCCCAAAACATAAGAAGGCAGATGTAATGGTCTTGAGAATTTATGGGGTATACCAGTAACAGAGTCTTTATGGTCTGCGATGCTGAAATTTGGAATTCCAGAGAAATTGGTTAAAGCAATACGAATCTGTGTTACAAATTAAAAGTGAAAAGGTCTGATACAACCAACAAACGACATATGAATTCTGTGTAGAACCTTGTTTAAGGTAGGGTGATAATCTATCCCCTATTCCAGGGGTGCAAAATTATTTTGAAGCTGAGCGACAAAATTACCTTTCTTTTTATTTTCGAACGTTTTACTCGTATATTGTAATAAAAATATAAAGTACAATTCTTCATACTATAGAATATTAGATTAAAAAACTGTGTCACCCAAGAAAAATATTATTAAATATTTAAATTTATATTAGGTATATTATTTATGTAATTGTATATACCTATGTGTGTGTACCTATTATTTTATGCAGTTTTTTTTTTATAACTCAAAATTGTAATATATAAGCATTATTGATTGTATGTTGTATTCTTAAATGAATCAAACTATTGAATAGTTAATTCATTTTTACTTTTCATTTTATTTTAAAGTTTATACCTATGAGTAAGTATAACTTTAAGATAATTAGAATCACGTTTGAATAATTGTTATGGAAAAAAATTTAACTCAATAGTCAATGGTTATAAAAACATTAAATATTAAAATAAATTGAATAAAATATACGTACTTAACGCTACATTAACTATAAGAAGATAAATAATAATAATTAGTTATTAATGTGTTATTATTTTAAATACTGTAAAATATAAGATGCAGAATGATAAAAATATTCCAGTATGATACTATTGAGATAAAATAATATATAATATGGTTGATAATGGAATTTTTAGTAATACGATTGATAAAGCACGATTCTTTTTTCAACGTTGCCAAATTTAATAATTTTTATCAAATGATACTTTGAGCTTAAATTTGCAGCTTTTTGAAATTATAATTGGAACTCAATCAGAAACGATTTGAAAATAGGCACGTTAGAACAGGGTAAAAAAAGAAATATTATTAAAACAAATAGGTTAGGTTAGGTTATTAAAAATAAATCATAATAATTATTATAAAGATATATAGGTATGTGGTATAATAATATGGAAAATAAAAATGCAAGTCATGTGTTAAAATATTTAGAGTTTGATGGCTTACGTCTTTAACGATTAATATGATAATTCACTACATATTGATTAAATTAATAATACATTTGTATTTATCTATGCATCAGCAACTTTGGCCTGGGGAGGTTACGGTGTTACGAAGTATCTGTGCGTTGTCCTGTCGCAGATGATGTTTGAGGTGGTTTTGAATAAACACAACACATTATTTTATATAGTTACAAAATAATGTCAGTTCGCTGTCGTACACTAATGTGGTTGTTGATAGTTAAAAATAAAAAAATGAAAGGTAGTCTTATACAAACAGAATCATGATATGAAGGATGCCGTTATGAGTGTAGAGTCCAACAATGGCTTTGTGCAAAACAAATAATTAAAAGACAACTTGCTATTGTAGCGTATTACGTCAATGGTTGTTTGAGAAACACGTGTGTATATGTGGCGAGGAATCATCACAAAATCCTGGGTGGTTAGTGGTTAAAGGTTGCCCAACCGAGAGGTAGCGACGCTAGACGATTCTTGACCGTACCGGGCGTGGTAAGTTATACGTTTTAAGTTATAACATTATAAGTGTATAATAAATTATTAACTTATGACTTTTTTAAAAATATTTTTATTACACATTTTATTTATGCATGCAATATAAATTACTGAATCTTTTGATAGCCAAATAAATAAAATTATTTGGCAACGTTGAATGTAAATTTATTCTCAAACGTAATAGTTTATTGGGTTAGTGGTAAGATCTTTGTTAATTTTAAGTATTATAAATCATTTGGCAAAAAAAAGGTGTAACGTTCTCAATCGTCCGATAGCCAAATATATCAACACTTTTAAAATGTGCAGTTAATTAAATCAATTCGAAATCGACGAAATATTAATAAATTATAAATTTAAAAATATTGATTTATTTTTATAGTTTATGAACCCATGGACATGCAGGATCAACATGTTAGGTGAGCGCTTAAAAAGGTGTGCGCATAATAATAGTTAAGGGTATCTAATATTAGGTGACAATCACCCTGACTGAACAGTGAACACTAAAGGTTAGGTTACTAACTAAGATACACGTAAGTGTATTTTGTCAAAATTTAAACTTTGAATGCTTCAGTAGGCTTCTGAAAATGTATGTTGGATTTGAATTCAATGATTAATCATTCTAAACGAAAAATGATTCTGCTTGGAGACTGTGTATCGGCCTAGCATACTTGTATGATAAATAATACAATTTAATAGTTTAAAAAATAAATTAATAAAAATCAAAAATATCTTATGGGAATTATAGTGTTACTTTCCGGTAAGCTTATTTTTTGTTAAAGGTACAAAATATTGTAGGGAATCATGTATATAAGAATTTCTAACTGAAAAATAATTTTGCAAATAATCGAGGCTGAAGAATTTAGTCAAACTATTAACTCTAAATGCTCCAGTATGCTTCAATACACTTGGTCCCCTTTACAGACGTGTATTCTACACACATAGAATAAATCTACCAGCCAGTTATACATAAGCATGGTATTGTCCCCTTACCATACAAAAGAGTCGGGCTAACTTTTTATTTTTATTTTTGAGTATATCAATGATGGATTTATTGATAATTCCGTCTACTCTCAAAAATACATTTTAAAACTATATTTTACATAACAGAACTGATAACGTACTTTCTGAATCTGGAATAAAATAAAAATTATAATTATTAATTATTATAAAATATTCCTAAAATATTTTTCTGCCATCTCAAAGATTAAACTATAAATTATAATCAAGTGGTTTAGGAACAATATTTAAATTTAATTATAATTTGGTATAACTTTTAAAAAGTCCTGAAAATTTAATATAAGTACTTAAAAAGTACATAAACTATTTAAATTATATTTAATAGAATATATACAATAAACTTTGTTTAACTCTACATATAGAGTATACATGTTGATAACCACTGTGTGACAGAGAGTATAAGACCATTTCCCCGGGGGTTGTTACAGTATACATATTATGTAAGATTCATCTAATATATCATATCGTCGACCTTAAACCTTCGACGCTTACACACTTATCGCGCTAGCCAGCTTTATCGCAATTATTGCCATGCCTACCTTTGAATAATAATTTTTCATTAATTTTTAGTGTTTTTATCTATATACTAGCTGATCTCATGCACTTCGTTGTCCATTAAACATGCCAACTCTATATGAATATGTTTACACCGATGGCAACCAATAATTATTATTATAATAGCTTCAGTACTCTGGGTCCCCTTTACAGAAGTGTATTCTATTAATTTAGAACAGATCAAAAGGCAATTTTCAAACTTTGTATCATTTATACTGAATATTTGGACGGTGCGCGGGTAAAAGGGAATAAGTCAATTTTTATAAAGAAAAATATTTTGTTTTGTTTTGTAGGTAATTTTACGCTGAGTCGGCTGGTTATACTGAAATTTGGATATCTCATTCTTAACAAAATTATAAAGGAAGGTAGCCAAATTGCAGTGTTACCAGTCGAACCAGCGTATAGTTACCTACAAAACAAAAAATATATTTTTATTTATAAAAATTGACTTATTCCCTTTTACCCGCGCGCTGTCTATTTATATTATATCATTATCGGCATGACCACCAGCCAGTTATGCATAAGCATGGTATTGTCCCCTTAATATATAAAAGAGTCGAGGTAAATTTATTTTTTAGTATATCAATGATGGATGTATTTATTATTTCCGTCTACTCTCCAAAATACATTTTAAAACTATATTTTACATAACAGAACTGATAACGTACTTTCTGAATCTGGAATAAAATAAAAATTATAATTATTAATTATTATAAAATATTTTTCTGCCATCTCAAAGATTAAACTATAAATTATAATCAAGTGGTTTAGGAACAATATTTAAATTAAATTATAATTAGGTATAACTTTTAAAGAGTCCTGAAAATTTAATATAAGTACTTAAAAAGTACATAAACTATTTAAATTATATTTAATAGAATATATACAATAAACTTTTTCGTCTTTAACTCTATAGACATGTAAGATTCATCGAATAAAATATTATATCGTCGATCATCACAGCTTACACACGCATGGCGCTCGTCAACATTATCGCAATTGCTATGTCTATATTTGAATAATAACTGCTCTGCTATACAGTATTTGTCGAGTATGTCATTGAAATGTATGTTGGATTTGAATTCAATAATTAATCATTGTATACAAAAAATGATTCTACTTGGAGACAGTGTATCGGCCTAGCATACTTGTATGATAAATAATACAATTTAATAGTTTAAAAAATAAATTAATAAAAATCAAAAATATCTTATGGGAATTATAGTGTTACTTTCCGGTAAGCTTATTTTTTGTTAAAGGTACAAAATATTGTAGGGAATCATGTATATAAGAATTTCTAACTGAAAAATAATTTTGCAAATATTTGAGGCTGAAGAATTTTGTCAAACTATTAACTCTAAATGCTACAGTATGCTTCAATACACTGGGTCACCTTTATAGACGTTTATTCTACACATATAGAATAAATCTACCAGCCAGTTATACATAAGCATGGTATTGTCCCCTTACTATATAAAAGAGTCGAGGCTAACTTTTTATTTTTATTTTTGAGTATATCAATGATGGATTTATTGATAATTTCAGTCTACTCTCAAAAATACATTTTAAAACTATATTTTACATAAAAGAACTGATAACGTACTTTCTGAATCTGGAATAAAATAAAAATTATAATTATTAATTATTATAAAATATTCATAAAATATTTTTCTGCCATCTCAAAGATTAAACTATAAATTATAATCAAGTGGTTTAGGAACAATATTTAAATTTAATTATAATTAGGTATAACTTTTAAAGAGTCCTGAAAATTTAATATAAGTACTTAAAAAGTACATAAACTATTTAAATTATATTTAATAGAATATATACAATAAACCTTGTTTAACTCTACATATAGAGTATTATTGTAGAGTACATATTGATAACCACTGTGTGACAGGGAGTATAAGACCCCAAGTAACACATAAATGTTCTTAATATATTATAAGAATATTCATAAAGAAGATATGTATTATTCGTGGATTGTTCGTGATTGTTATATAGTTGTTCTATAAATCTGTTTACAGTCTGCAAAACTAGCAAAATGAGCCGATTATAGATACTCTATGAATATTCTATCTTCTATAAATATTTTTTAAGAATATTCAGGTCATATACCCAAATATTCATATAATAATCATTGGATGATTATTGCAAATTGCTTAATTCGTTTAAGAAGAATATTCTTACTAACAATTTTATAGTTATTCTTTGAGTATTCATTGACTAACTAAGATGCTCATAAAATATTATTAGAATATTCATAGCAAACATAGGTATTAATCGTAGATTATTCATAATATGTGCTCTTTATATATCCTTACATTCAGCATTATTATAACCAAAACTTGCAAAATAAGCTGACCATATATTTACATCTAGAGTTATTCTATGGATATTCTATCTTCTATTAATCTTTTTCAAGAATTCCATATCTCTAAATGTGTTATACCATTATTATAATTATGAGTACTATATTCATAAATCATAATCAATGTTTATATGTTAATGTTAATGTTAATACCTACATAATATAATATAGGTACTATAAATACATCCATCTATATATAGATATGATATTATTATGGTATCTATCTTTAAGATCAAATAAATTTTTCAACTTTGGTATTTATAATTAATAATATATAAAACATCATAAATCAATAACAAAACTTTTTATTTATAAATCTGAAGTGTTAAAATTATAATGGAATTTCTGCTGCTTGTTTGCACCTTTCGTTTGCTTTGGTAAGCCAAATACTTGCCACCAGCTCAATTTGTTTAACAGAAGTATCAGCATTGTTGGCGGATGAATGGATAGCCTCTAATAAACATAATAATTTATAATTTTATCAACTAGTTAACCTTTTAAGCCTATTTTATTACCATTGCATTGTGGTAATGTATATACAAAGCATGTTAATATACAAGTGTCTATAATAAGAGATGAGTATAAGTAGGTAGTACTTAATAATTATAAGTATAGTCGCAATCAGTTGGCGCCAATCACCTAATTTATCTATGACATATGTCATAGTAGAATTTTTAGATGAGGGAGGGGGAAGCTACTGCAGAGTACTGCAGGATTTACATTAAAACATATAAAAATAAATTTTTAAGTTTTATCAATTAATTTAATTAATGCTTTAATTGCACCTGGTTGATAAATTAAAAAAGGGGGTAATGGGGGCCCTTTGATGTACGATGGAATAATTTGTTTTTAACACTTTGGTGCTACTGATTGCAACCAACTTACTAAGCTAAACAATTGATTGCCTAACATGTATCATATTCAAATCATGCATGACATAATTAAAAAAAAAACAACATACCAAAAATGTTTTGATTTTCATTAGATACCATGTTTAAATCATCATTTAGACTACATTCTATATTATGTGAAACATCTATACTGGATTCTGTTTCTTTAAAATCATTTTCTAAAAAAAAAAAAATTGTATTTTAATATAGTATAAAGATAGGTATCTTAGGAAAAACAAATGAATTAATAAAGTATATCTTACTTTTGAATTTTGGGAATGGTGGCAGATCATTATCTGATAGTTTTTCATCACTACTTGGTCCACTGCTACAATCAATTTGTTTATTCTTTTTTTTGCGTTTAGTTGATGTTTTTTTAGCAGTTAGTTGTTAACTTTCTGATGAACTTTGGGCTAGGGTCTCATTAGCAAATTTAGAAGCATCCTTATACACAGTAAACATTTTGTTGCATATGACTTTTATGGGATATAATTTCCAATCTTTTTCTGGATTTGCACGGTTTTTTATGGCCGATTGCAATTTAATTGAACCAAATTTTAAAGGCCAGAAACATGCTTCAAAGTTCTTAATCCAATTACTTGGAATTACTTCAATTATATTTTTTTCATTTTTAAATTTAACAACATACCAGCCGGCAGACATCTTTTAATGATTAGTAACTGTAACCTAATAATATAAATTGTATTTACTGTATTTACTTTGCATTTACTTTAATTCTGTAGCTTTGTACCGTTTAGCTTCTTTAAAAGGCCTTGGTTTTCTTGCAAATTCGTAAGGAATATATTTAATAAGGCTTAGTAATGCATCAGATATTATATTAACAGATCTCGATTGTAATTTATGAGAAGGTCGACCAAAACACCATATGTTAACTAATAACTTTTTAACAACTCCCAGACATATCAAGTGCATATAGTCCAATGGGACATCAGTAACTAGGCCTAAATTGGGAATTTTTTGTAAAATTGTCTGGCCAGTGTGATGTTCTGGATCAGTTTGATTAATAAAATCAGTATCAGTCATTTTATTAAATGTCATATCAGGAAAAACAACATGATCTAAATATTCTCCCTCTTGCATACATTTCGAACAGGAGGAATATCCACTATGTCCCTTAATTCGAAGTACACTAGCCTTAGCAACCGCATCAAATAATAACATTGAAATTTTGAAACTGAAATATTTATTATCAATGTGTACACCATTTAATGTTAAATTAACAGCTTCATTTACAAAATCTTCTAGCAATTCATTAAAATCTGACGGTTTATCATACCCATGATAGATACCAATACAAAATATATTTAAAGGTAATAAAATATCAACATTTGTTATTAAACACAAAATAGGATATACTTGACTTTGTGATGAGTCACTGAGAGGCAATTCATCAAATTTAATAGCAACATTAATAACATCAGGAATATTGGAAACATTTACTTTTTTTAACATATTTGTAAGACCACTTTCTAAACCAAAATGGTAGTATTTTCCAGGATTTATATCACGCAAAATAGTTTCTCTTGGTGTTTTTAAAAAAGTCCTAGGATCTTTTGGAATACTGCTTAAATCTGGTATTTCTTTTAGAATTGATAATAATTCCTTTAGTGCAACATGAGAAATTTTATTCCTAATAGCCCATTCTCGCAAATGATCAGGAATAGGTATTTTTGAGTTTCCAAAAACATTATCATTTACAAAATTGTTTAATGAACTACATTTTGGACTAGTTGAAACAAATTTTGTAAAAGAAACATCATCATTTTCAATGAATGTATCTAATGAAACACCAGATATATTTGAAACATTATTTTTTACAACACAGAAATCATTTGGCAAACCTACAAAATTAGGCTGATATGAAGTACTTGCTGCAGTACTAGGATTACATTGAGTGGGTAATGAAATAGATAATGTTGTATTGTTTTTTCTTATAACATCCAAAGTTTCAAGTTGCTGTTTTACATTTTTATTAAATTGGGACTTAGAAGTTAGGCGCATTTTTTTAATAGAATTACACTTTTCAGAATCCATAGTTTACTACAGATAAAAAATAAAAAAATTCCAAATTAGAAATTATATAAACTATTTAAGATTCCTTTTTTGTGTATTTAATATAACACAAATTGAAATAAGACCACAAAATAATAAAATTGTACTGGAAGTTTAATATTTATGTAACTATTGAAAACTTTAATAATTAAAACTGATATTTTAACTTTTTTTAATAGAATTATCTCTTATATAAATACCTATAGTGTATATTAGTATGGTATGTAAGTACTATTAATATCACATTAATTACTGAACGTTATAAAACAAATATAAGTACCTTAAGAGTATTTAGGTGCAATGTAATTTTGTGTTTGATTAAAATACCTAAATTATCATTCACACCTGGGCCCCAAGATTGATCTTGCACTTATTTTACTCTTAGAAGATAATTTAATACACGAGGCTGAATTTCTACCTCATAAAGGTTAACATAAGTAGGTACATAGCCACATAGGTAACATGATACATAATAATAATGAATCAAATGCTTACTTACCGACTTACGATATTATATTATTCATTTAAACATATAATATCATATAGATGGCTAGATGACGTCAATCAAAACGTTCGAACGGCGAACAAGCGCGTGTGAAATTGAATGTGAAAATAAGATCACAGATTGATAACAACGATGAACGAAATGACCGCGCGGCGCACATTACTATTCATAATAAACAAAGAAAATCCATGGACGTTAATTTTATAAAAACAAATCACATTTATTCAATGATAACAATAATAGCAATACCACAATATTACCATGAGTCTCGACAGTTTCACACGCATTTAATAAACCCCGGTGTACCCTGGTGTTCAATAATAATCCCTATTATTATATAAATATAATAGATTAGTGAGCGTACCTACCTACTTTATATATATAAACAAACGTAGTTGTAATTTTATAAACAATAAAGAATTATTTATGTATTATTATTAGATGAATATTCATTACATATGATGGTAACTATTATTCATTAAGTATTCTTAATTGAATATGTTTTACGGATATTTAATTCAGATTATTCAATGGATATTCAAAAATGAATAATAATAAAAAAAATAAGAATGTATTATTTTTAACGGAATATTCATTTCATCAGTTATGGTAGAATAAGTAATATATATTCTTCAGCGAATATTCTTTTAAGATCAATATTTTACCATGAATATATTGTGATTATTTAGATAAATGTTCAGCGAATATTCTAGAAATAATTATATATGATTTAAATGTATTATTAATAGAATAAACAAAATTGAAGAACGATAGACCATGATATGAATATCCGGTGTTACTTGGGACCATTCCCTCGGGGGTTTTTACACATTTAGCCATATGTCGCGAGGGCGGCTCCTTCACGCCTTTTTACGACGCGGTCACATCCCTCCGACGGGTTTCGTCAGGTCACCCAGGCGCCAGGCTGGCAGTCCCCCCCCAGCTGCTCTCGTTCAAGATAGATCGGTGGGTTTCGTATAACCGCGTCAGCAAGCGCTGGATTCGACCCAGTCAAATAGCTCCTACAGTATACATAATGATTAACCATCCGTGTGACGGGGAATATAAGACCATTCCATTGTATAAGACAGTATACATATGTAAGATTCATCTATTATATCATATCGTCGACCTTCAACCTTCGACGCTTACACACGCATCGCGCTAGCCAGCTTTATCGCAATTGCCATGCCTACCTTTGAATAATAATTTTTCATTAATTTTTAGTGTTTTTATCTATATACTAGCTGTTTTCATGCACTTCGTTGTCCATTAAACATGCCGACTCTATATGAATATGTTTACACCAATGGCAACCAATAATTATTATTATTATAGCTTTAAAACCAACGACAACCATTTATAAACAAAAATTTCCATCAAATTATCAAAATCCCTATCTGAGCACCTCTCGGGGTTGGTCCTCTCCCTTTTTAAATTAGCCTATCTTCTGCCCAGAGGTCTAATCTATCTCTATATATAAAAATAGCTGATCCCATGCACTTCGTTGCCCATTGGCAACTCTATTTGAATAATATGTTTTACATATTATCATGGCAACCATTTATTTAATATTTTGAGATTTCCGTCTGTGTGTGTGTCCATATTACCATGACAACTATTTATATATAATTTTGAGATTTCAGATGGAATTTTAGATTCCGAGTGGAGCGATAGAATGTATTAGTTTTACAATGATGCCTGTTTTTTTTTCTGTCAGTCTGAAACATTTTGGATAGTAATAATGCTTTGATTTTTGATATCAGCATCTTTTCTGATAGAAAAGTGAACTTTGTTGGTACTATTGGGGGGTCAAAATTGAAAATTTAGAAAAACCGCTAAAAAAGGGATTTAAATTGTTATCACTTTGTTTATCACCATAGCAACGAATATAAAAAAAAAATAATATTATAAGGACTACGCGAACCACTCAGAATAGTTTTTCATATACAATGGCTTATCATTGTATTCAAATATTATAACACATCCATTACAACTACTGCAATGCAGAGCGGTACCCACTCAGCTATTTTTATATAATATACTTATATAGATATATTATACCTCTAGGCAGAAGATAGGCTAATTTTAAAAGGGAGAGTACCATCCCCGGGAGGTGCTTAAACAGGGATTTTGAGATTTCCGATGGACAATTTTGTTTATTAATGGTTATCATAGATTTTAAAGCTATTATTAAAATAATTATTAGTTGCCATTGGCTTAAAACATATTCATATAGAGTTGGCATTTTTAATGGGCAACGAAGTTCATGGGATCAGCTAGTATTATGTAAAAACCGAACACGTACGCAATACAAATTAAATTTAGCCTCATCATCGTCACCTTCGTCGTCTCCCAAAGCCGTCTACAAAAAATTCAATGCACTCTCGGAAGATCTTGCTTCAACCATTGAAGCCTTCAGCCTCCTCTGATTCCAGTTCCAACTACTATCCAAGGTGAGGTCGCAGTCGATCACATGTATCCGGAGGAACCATCTCCACCGACCCTCAACAAACAAGACGACGAGCAGCAGGTTCCTATGTTTCATGTCAAAAGTATCACTAATTGTTCAGCCTTCTCAAATAAACTAGCATGGACCTCTTAACGCCTTTATGAGTAAGACCTCTATTATCCAGATAATTATTTTTTTATCTTTTATCTTATATAGATAAATAAATATAAGTTATCTAAGTATTTATTTTAGATAAAAATTTAACTTATCTAGATAAATTTACAAGATAAATTTTTTGGAGAAAAGATCTGTTCGAAAATGTTTTAATTTTATTCTCATTATCTGAGGCACGACTTGTACGTATAATAACATCCAGGGCTAAAAATATATGACGTTATTCTGAAAATACTATAAATTATTCCTATTTATTACCTACTTATTACTTATTAGTAATTAATATTCTGTATTCGGTTAATAATATATAAAATAATATACTAATTAATTTATGTAATTAGCCTATATTAGTATATAACTGTCACAACAAATATGTTAAATTCCCAGAATTTTATAAATATTTTTAAACTATAATTAAAATACGAATAATAGAACAGATGGCAAGTTATAACCACCGCCGTCCCAAACAAAATTCCATATAATATAATATTAATTATTATTCATTGAAAAATAAAGTTAAACCAGCCGTCAATTCTTTCCGTATTTGCATTGCGTCTGAAATGAATGACAATTGATAAGTCTGACGAGCAATACATGAGATGCTATTTATATATTTCGGGTTTTATGTTTTATATTATAAATCTATGGACTATAAACAATCTCTAAACCAATTTGGTGACCCTACCACCAGCCCGGCAAGAACGGCCGTTAACCATGGGTTTTCTTGTGTGTGTATTATTTCGTGTACTTACATGACGGTATATATATTTTTTTAAATTAGTTGTTCTAATTATAATTTCTAAAAATATCTGTTTTTTAAATATTTAGATAATTATCTAGATAAAATATTTTTATCTTTTATATTTTTGTTAGATGAATTTGATTTTATTATCTTTTATCTGTATATTAGATAAGATTTAGTGTTGTTATCTTTATCTTTACCTAGATGATTTTTTTCTTATCTGTTCCTAACACTGATCAAAAGGTGGGGAAAATTATCATCCCAACGTCTGTTCAAAGGATCAAAATAGTCCAGCAAAATGCGCGATCTGCGCCGATATCCATACGGTTAATTACAAAGCGTGTCATATTTACCTGTCCGTTATAAAATCCCGTAATACAAAGCCCACCAATGTACAAAAACACACCTCTCATTATACTATACTCCTCTATTCAGACCAAACCTTCTTATTCCTCTACTACCCAAGGCGCCAATAATATTAAAGTTCTTTAGAACTTCTATTTTATTTTCGTAGTATATTTTATCATAAACTAAAAAATAGTTTTTAAATTTCGTTATTTTGATAAATCTTACTAATACGTTTTACTAAAACAGAACAATTTTATGAAAAAAGTACAAAAATATATTTAGTGCCCAATACGTCATGACGTCAACACACCGGACTTGCGAATTTATGCATGTAATCCGTTCTTGTTACTCCATTTATTTGAGAAGTTGAGCTGAAAAACTACGAGGTTATTCTCGTCCAATGTATTAGTTTTTACATAAGAATAAAACCTACTAAAATGCAACTAAGTATTAACGCTATATTTTGATATCGACAAAGATTTTTGGCATTGGTCGTCAAACTTTTTATTTTGTTGCTAAGAAGATTCTACGGTGCCCCGAAAATTTGAATTGATCATAAAATAACAAATATGCATAACTCAAGAAAAATGTAGCATAACACTACAAAGTTACTATTAGGTACAGTATTTAAAATCAATTTTAATTTTTAATACACACTTATTAGTTATTATACATACTTGAGTGTAATTTAATCACGCAACCTGTAAAAATAAACTACAATGTGACAATTTTCAATTTAATTTCGTTTTAACAACATTCTACATTATAATTCATCAACTCTTCATGTTAAATATTCAATGGATCCAACAAATTATTCATCAGGCGAAATATTTTAACGAATTCTCCACCTTTAATTAAAACCTACAGGGCTTATCTTACTTCTGGCGCTGTACGTATACTTTCTCAATGATTACATACAATAGGTTGCAATGTTATGGAGTTTTGACTTCTTTATACAATTATGTTATCCCTAAAACCACCTCCCATACAATATCAAAAGTGTTATGTAATATAATTCCCCCAACCACCTCTTACAGTAGTGTTTACTCGGTATCGTCGTTGCCTTCTTGCGGGACGTGAAATGTGTATTATTTAAAATATAAATTTAAAGTTTAAACTAATTATTCCAATGCATATTATATTTGTTGATAGTGTTTTAATGTTGTATTTTCGTTAATAAATTTGAATTTAATTTAAAATATACTTCTATAGTTCTATCCAATCAGCAATATTATTATGTATATATGGGAATTAGATTTCATACTTTGCCGACAACTTTATTAACCTAATATACAGATACTAATGTATATGATATAATATGTACTTTGTAATCCAGATATTGGATTTAGAGCTAAGACTGAAATAGTTAAAGGTATATTCACACATTTTTTTTTTTAGTTATACATTTTTACAGTGCCCCTCCCATTTAAGGTTTTCTTTCCATTAAAAATAAATAATTACAAATCAATCTGTGTATACTAAAAAAAATATATACCTAATAGGTAAGTTATTTTGATTACACAAATAAAGTGGCACGACAAATAACCTACATCAGATTGATATTACAATGTGTTTTGCATCGAAGAAGTGAGTCATGTATTGTCAATCTGATGCAGGGCTATAGGCCCAGGGCCCATTGTTTATAGTGCCTACGTGACTTTCGGACTTTCGGACTTTCCATTTATAATTATTAGGTATCCTGGTATATGTTTTTTGTATAATGTATAATTTGATTTCATATAAAAATTATCTTGTGTGTGAGTAGACCAAATAATGGATATTAATTCAATACTAAATTATCAAAGGCAATAAACACATTAGCTATCAATAGTTTTACTAAAGTAAGAACAAATTCCCATAATGAAAATTTTTGCAGGATTTGGGTAAGGTCATAACTAATAAAAAATATTAACACTTAACATGTCCACTACCATAGATAAATTAATAAAAATCAAATGAACATTGATCATACTTAACATTATCTACTCCTAACCTAACTAGGGCTTGGATGTTGTTAGATTATTTAAAATTTATTAAAGACTAAAGGTTATGGCTAGACTTAGGGACTTAAAAGCTTTAAACACAAACATACACGCATAGAAATATGAGCAAATATGTATACACTAGAACAGTAAGACAAGATAACTTTGACAGAATTTATTGAAATTTATTTAATTATTATTAACGTATAATCAATTTTTCTTTTTTTAAATAATTGAACATATTGCTCCAATGCTTTTGAACAAAAAAAAAACGATAGACCGATAGGAGAGATAACATCTGAGGCATGGAGCGCATGCCATCACCACATGGATGTCACACAATATTTCCACAACATTAGTAAAATATACCAAATTATCGAAATTACATCTTCTGATGTCAGTTTAATACGAATGCAAACATTTCCAAACGATAACAACTAGTTAACAAAAATTCAAACGCACTAACTACCATGAATTATAAAAAAACAATATTTTTTTGTTAGATTTTGGTAGACTTCATGGAGTCACAAAAACTAAATGCGGTCTCAAAAGTAGTATAACGCTACGATTATATAAAGCTGAGTTCATCCCTCAAATGGGATATGCAGCCTAAACGCGGTTCCATGATTGCATGTCGTTGGAAAAACATAGAATCATTGTTAATTCAGCTCAAAGTCTCCCATTACAAGCCATATTAGTAGCGTACAAGACCTCGTCAACAGTGGCGTTGCAAGTGCTATCTGTAGGGGTGGGGAGGGGTACCCTTAGATCTTAAACTTAAAGAGCTGGCCAAGATCGAAGTTAAAGTAAGATTCCGATACGAGGCCTTTGACGTGCCATGGTTTTACCATTTCGACCCAATGCAATTCAATATAGCATTAGAGTACCTACGTATAAAAGTAGTGGATCCAGAAGAAACAGAGAACGATGGAAAGAAGTGGTAATTGCCGCAAGGGGCCAAAGACTATGTTAAAAAAAACTCCATTTAATGTAAACTGAAAAGTATACTTATTTTTACACATTAATACATGGGTAGTTTTGGCCAAATATAAAATACAGGTTTAACTCTAAAATTATATCTATTAATAATAAGTGTTTTATTTTTGGTAGAAATTGCAACCCTATGCAAACATAAAAAAGTATTCGTTTTTCATGAACACCTCATTCAAATTCGAGGTACCATAATATTTCAGGACTATGAGTGCGATTTCCCTAATTGTCGATCGTTTAAACATAATAAACATTGCTTTATATCATATAAATTATGTTATTGGAAAAGCATTATGAAACGAGTATTAGACTTGGCCCAATGCATACATTTTATTCTATTCTATACACTACCTACCTACTGTAAAAAAATGTTCACCAGGTAGAATCTTAGATTATAAACTGTGTTAAATAGGGAATCATTTCATTAAATATTTAAATTTATATTATATTAACTATGCAATTATAGATATACGTGTGTACCTAATATGGAATACAGTTTTTTTTTATAATTCAAAATTTTATATTCTATTTTAAGTATATTATTTTATGTTTTTAAACATTTTTGTTATATTCATTACACGAATAAAAATATTGAATAATTATTTAATAATGATTCATTCATTACTTTTCATTTTATTTTAAAGTTTATATCAGTTAGTACCTATAACTTGAATATTATTAAAAATCTGTTTTAATAATTTTTATGGTAAAAAAAATAAACTCAATAGTTGTAAAAACATTTAACATTTAAATAAATTGAATATATACGTACTTTTCGATATTTCATCTATTAAAAGATAAATAATAATTAGTTATAATATAGTGATATTATTTTAAGTGGACTTACTGTAAAATATAAGATACAGAAAGATAAAATACTCCAGTAAGATAGTATTTAGATAAAATAAAATAAAATAGGTAATTTACTACATATTGATAAAATTGTTTATAAGTTATTTTTCAAATTATTTTTATTGAGCATCAGAAACTATGGCCTGGGATGGTTATGGTGTTACGAAGTATATTTGCGTTTAGATAATCTTGGTGTCCGCTATTAAATTCTATGGCAATCCAGATAATTAAAAAAAAATGTTGAACAACTTAATATTAGTTAATATAATTTTTTTATTTTTGTGTTAAAAATCCAGTTTCAAGCTATTTATAGAAAATTATTTAATATAATAAGACATTAGCCAGTGTTTAAAAATGTCGTACCTACTAACAACTAATGCGCTGAGTGTTTTAAAGGTGGTGTAATCTTGAACGATATTTACTTTTTAAAAACATCATTTTGGATAACGATGTTTGACATATGAATGTGGAGGCAATATACATCCAAATATAACATATAATTAGATCATAATATATCTGTAACCTATGTGGGAAAAATGAACATAAAAATAATATTTTTGACGGTCCAGTTATTTTCCGTCCACGGCTGGATTTGGCCCGCGGGCCGCCTATATCTAACTCCTGTGATAATTTAAAAAAGTACAATTTTTGATAATTTATAACTAAGAAATAATTTGTGCATTTTGTGATTTTGATGAATTTTGGACAAAATTTAAACTTTAAATGCATATAAAAATAATTGAGCCTTTTCATCTTTCATATTTTTCAACTCATATCAAAAAACTTTATTTCAAACCTTGCATTAAATTTTCAGGATTTGCCGAGCAAAAAATTATTTATAGACAATAATTGAAAAATTAATTTAAAAAATCGAAAAATGCTACAATTGAATAAAAATATTTTGGATACTTAATAATGTATGGAAAATTATAACATTAATGTTTGGTGAAAATCTAAAGTGTCTACAGTAATTAGTTTTTGTGTTCCACTAAAAATATAAAATAAATTTTATTTTATTTTTGAGTACCCATATTAATATTAATTTATGGGCCTATTGATACTTATTACTCTCACTTTACTTTGCAAAATCAAGTTTAAAAACATCTTTTACAAAACATAACTGATAACGTACCATTTGAAACTGGAAAAAAATAAAAATTATAATAATTAATTATAAAATATTCATAAAATGTTATGATTAAACGTGAAAATCTAGTGATTTATTTTGAAGAGTTTTTTATAAATATGATACAAATAATTCAGTAGGATACTAACTTTCAAATATACTAGTTTAGAGTAAGTTCTTGGTAGAAATAGAAAAAAAAATTTTCTGATCCTTATTTATATTGTAATTTCTTAGTTTATTAATTTATTATTTATTATATATTTTTTTATTACTGTGTAATATACAACTTGTTATCACGATCAGTAAACAATATTTATAAAAATAAAGCACACTAAAAAGTTACCCGTGGAATCGCAATTAAAAACTAAGTCAGAATATAATATTATAATTACACACAATGTAGCTGTATTATCATTTCCTATACATTCGGGAAATGTCCCACATTCACACTAACCATTATGACGTGTAACTTTTATAACGTCTAACGAGTGTTCTTGATTTGAAAAGTTTTTTTCAATGATTACCAATTACTTGAAAACCAATTATGATACAGGAAATATAAATTTCGATAATGTAAGCACATCTTCCAAATAAAAATAAATTATAACGATTAATAAAACAAAAAAACATATAAAAATGTTTCATACCTTTAGCTGGATAATGAGAAAAAAATATTAATAATAATCATATTAATTTCACATCGTATTGTTTGTCTAAAAATGTGAAATCAAAGGCCCAAGTAGAAAAGAAGGTACCCCGACAAAATATCGCCGGTAAAATTGATGCGGACCTATTGGGTGCCGCGTGAGTGAGGTGATGTTGAAGTGAAAAGGTTTACACGACAAAAAAAAACAAAAAAAAGAAAACACAACTTTTGCACTGTAAGGGTTGACTTTATGCTGGTGAACAAAAAAAACCAATGTGATTGTGACCTCAGGTTATTCTGGTTATACGAGTACGAGAACGAGTCCAGAAAAACGAGAAAAATCAAAAAAAAAGAAAAAAGACGATTGGCCGGGGACGTGTCTGTGTCCGTCTTGTTCGGGTCGTCGATGGTAAACTAGTGACATTACAATCCGGTTCACCCAACGGCCGGCCGACGGTTCACAGCGCGGGTGTCGCGCGCTGGCGTCGTCCGTCGTCGATTGGCGGTTTGTTTGAGAAGCGTTGCGCGGCTTTCCGCGTAAGGGCTATTTGAATTCAAACAGCTATTACGCGGGACCGCGTCAAAATATAGCGTGACCAAAATATCGCAACGAAAATATCGCGAAACCATTATATCGTAAATAAATAATACTGTCGTACATTATTATCGCGTCGGTATATTGCATTTGACTTAATCTTATCTAATCGTATTCACCTTCTAGCTAGCAATGCATTCAAGTATACTGGTTTTTCATTTTATAATTTCTATTTAGTAATACTTTGTACTGTCACTGTGACACTGTGACTGACGCTTTTACAGTTTCACACTTTTATACAGTTTTACAGAGTTTTTTTTTTATTTATTTTAATTTTAAATGGAGTTAAATTTTTTAAAAACTGCAAAATGTAAAAATGTATTAGTTCATAACGGATATACTTTTACAAAAGAAAAAGATGGTGCTGATTCCAAGGTAAGATAAATAATATTACTGTTTATAACATTCTATGCTCGTATCTATAATAATAATAGTGGGCGCGCGGAATAACACGACCGCCGTAATTAGTCGTCCGTCGTTTTCGAGCAGTGGTGGTCCGTGTTAGAATAATCTGTGTTGCCCGTTAATTATTAATAAAGACCGGATTTATATGCATTATTTATTATTTTCAGATTATTTGGAAGTGCAGTCAATATGCCAGTAAAAAAATGCCGTGGAAGGTGTCATACACAATCAAATAACGTTGTTTGGGACTCTGACAATCACACTCATTTACCAGAGGCATCCAGATTGGCTGCTATCCAATTTATTTCAGAAATAAAAGAAAATGCAACAACTTCTACTAGTACTTCAGCGTCAGTTTTAGCTTCAGCTTCAAAAGAATTACCTCGTGAAATAATTTCTTATATTCCAAAAATTGACTCCCTAAAAATAACAATTCAGCGAGTACGGAATAAAGAATTTCCAACTTTACGTCCTCATTGTGTGGAAGAACTAACATTCAGAAGAATAACTAATATTTAATTATTTTTTAATACTTATATCAATTTTATTAAATTATACATATTCTTATAATTTTTATCAATTCTACTATATATTAATATAACAATATTATATGCTTGAAATATATTATTTATCTATAATGAAATTACTGCTATATTTCATGCTGGCGGTATATATACTGGCGATATTTATTCCATGCGATATAATGGTTTCGCGATATTTTGGTTGCGATATTTTGGTCACGCGATATTTTACCAGCGATATTTTGTCGGTGATTCAGAAAAGAATACTGTCAATTATTTACACAATTGTAATTTACTTGATATACAGTTAAATATCAATAATATTTAGTCATTAATCATCATAGCAATATAACAAACTAATAAAAATATAATAATATATTATATCTACCATACTAAAATGTTTTATAGTGGGCTTGGAGCCAAATGATGCGCTGTCTAATAATATCAAAAATCTTCAGGAGTGCAATATTTAAAGCTTGTATAACTATATTATGGATCATAACACTATTGTTAACAACCAATAAGGATATATTTAGATCACTATTAACATACACATAATAACACTATAGTTAAGCAACGCCAATCATTTATTGCTCATTATTTTAGTTTGTATTGTATTTACTAAAATAGTATCGTGTTGTGACAGTAGGAGATAAGAAATACGTCTCTACTTGTTTCCAGTTACTATTTTTTTATTGATAATAATTTTAAAAAAATGAACAAAACTCCAAAATTTTTCTTGATTATTAATATCTCAAAACGGGTGAAAATATTTTGAAAATTTTACAATGTTAACATTATGAAGACGAGGTGATCATGTCTGGCCTCTCAACTTTCAATAAAACCTCTGTAACACAGTATCGTAAAAGTAAAAATGTCACGTCCATGAAGTTGGCACTCCGACTTCCCACAATCCATTCAAAATCTATGTCAACATTTTGCGAGTAAAATTTTAAACAATGTGTGGATACATCGAATTATATATGATACCATCGATGTATATCGAATATATCGGTTTACGTCGCTCCGTGGATACACAGCGTCACAGCTTAAGCATTGAAGTTTTGACCGTTCTTGGCAACACAAACTGTGGCTCGGTAGGTTAGGCGTAGGCTCCCTTAACGTAAGTTGTTAGGTAGGTCCGAGATCGAATCCCTGTCGAACGCTCTCCGGGCGGCAACTGTTCCGTGCCGTATGTAATAACACAGCCGTCCGCAACTTGACTTTTTTTGCATTTTTTTATTGATTTTTTTCACGTTTTTATCATATTAATATCTATACACTCTAGGTATTGTATTTGTTAATAACAATATATGTATCTATATGGTTATTTATTTGATTAGGAATTATAATTGCACATTTCTCAAAATGTTCATTGTTATATAAATACATATTATATTTGTTTGTATATATATTATATTATGCTATATAGTTTGTACTTTTCGTAAATTATTTCGTATGTTGTGTTATAAGGGTTTCACTTATAGCCGCTCAACCTCGGGTCTGCAATCCACCGCATTCATCTAAGACGGTGATGACTCACTTTCTAGACACTCTAACGTGCAGGTTTTTGAATTTACATTTTTTTACACACACAAAAAAGCTCCTGACATACGCTCATTGAATTGCCGATTTTCATGAGCCATGGGAGATTTCTATACACTGAAACTCGACTTTCAAACTTACCGCCTTCGAAACGAGACCACCAAAGAGACAGGCCTTATCAGAAATTCTTATCACAAAATCACCTTCTATATAAGTGCGGCATTTATAATTCAACTGTGTCTCGAAAATCGGTACTCACTTACAACCAACACGGGGGGTCCGGGGCCTAACTATATTTTCCATTCTTCAGTTACCTACGCTACCAAGGTGGTCCGCAATACCTGATAACCGCAGGTGGATTCCATACCTGGTGATATACGCTTCGCATTATGTCCGCGATTCGACGGAGTCGGATTGCCTACCTATGTGATTACTTATTTGATGACTGATAGCTAGACAATCGAATACACCTATCGACTCTACACTTTTTAACAATTTTATTAACCAAAAGAAGCGGTCAAACGCCAGGAGATCCTGGAGATCTTATCCAGCCTATATCCATTTATAACGGTCGTGACGGATTGCTATATGCTCTAACTTTTAAACAGTCCCGCCAAAACATCAAACCACATCTCCAATCTATATCTCTAATCCTAATGACAAATCCTAAAATTTCGTCTTACAACTTTACTGTCACGACTTTTATAATTCAAACGACTCTCACTCCGAAACCTGAACCTACGCTCGGCGAGTCCAACGGGCCCCAGAGATTCACTTAGAGCTAGTTCTGAATAAAAAAACTCATATATAAATCACAATAAATGATATTTCATAAAAAATTTAAATAGAAGAGCAATTCTATTTTTAATAAAAATTTCATAATTGATAAAACAATCCATATTTCATAAAAATCTGAACTTTTGATACCATTATGTATACTGTTTTGAGTAAAGTAATGGTTTGGTGGGCTAGCAAAATCTTGGGCATATACTCGCGAGTAATAACAAATTCTGGGTATAGACTCGCGAGTAATAGCAAATTAAGACGAGACTTTTGGTACTATTTTGGATTGTTTTGAGTAAGGTGGGTTGGCTACTTGAAGTTGGCCCACCCTAGAATAGGGGTGGAAAGAATGGCTAACAAATTACGGGAATGGACTCACAAAATCCAACAAATTACTCGCAAAATGTTGGCATAGATTTTGAATGGTTGTGCAATGTGGGCAGGCCAACTTCGTGTACGTAAAAATGTAGTCATTCCGGATCATGAAAATTACGAAAACGAGGTGATCATGGCTGATCACTCAACTTTGAATACCTCCATTTCTCCAGCTTCACCTCCACTTTGAGTTTTTAATAACTTTTTATGCTTTTTTTTGCAATCAAAAATTGTATTATAAAACTTTTACAAGTGACTTACAAATAATTAAGCTAAAAAAGTTGGGTTTTCTCAAATTACCCCACTTTGATTTTCTAATAACTTTTTATGCTTTTCTTTACAAACGAAAATGTTATGTTTATAAACCCTTGAGAACATTTTTCTTACAAAAACTTTACAAATTACAATATCCTCATAAGAATTTCATAATTTAGGACCTATTCGTTAAATGCAATGTATATTAATTTGTGTTGGAAAATCAGTCACTGATAACTCTATAGTCTATAGTCTAACAAAAACTGAAATGACGCCAGTGGTTCACAGTGCTGCTATTGATGAATCTGTTTCTTCTCAATATTGGTAATAGATGATAATAATAGTTTGAGTATATTAGTGATATATCTTGTGCTTGCTTTGCTCTGTGCTGGTCGACTGTGATCGTAACTTTTATCTCCTAAATTATTGGTTCAGCTGTTGGTCTGAGTGTGTTGTCTGGGTTTTGAAAAAGTTTATTTATATGTGGACAAAATTATTGGCCGGCTTAATGGAAAATTGATATGGTGGCTTTTTGACCTAATCATGTACTGTCTGCATCCCAACTGAAAATCAGATTTTTGACGAACTGCTGTGGGCCTTTTATGTTACGGAGGGGGTATATTTGGTCTTAGGTTCCCTCCAATAATTGCTTGAGGATATAGAGGGACCTCAGACTTCGGCCGCACATAATATCATAACTGTTAGTATATATATTTTAAATATTGCAATTTTAACGGATAATGGAATTTAACTTTGGTGGCATAATACTGGTCTTAAGGAAGTTCGGGCTTTTTTTGGCTCTAGTTAATATTGTAATGATACGTCAATAGTTGGTTGGTCTTGTCATTTGACAATCACCGACAGTCGCTGAACCATTGAAACGTTCTTTGGCCTTGCTTTTGTGATTTGGTGGACTATTCAAGGGGAGCTAAATGGTACCAAAAATTAGTTTTAAGGAAGAAAAAGTGACCGATACAAAAATATCCTCTAAATGATGAGATCTATATGGAATTACACAAGCTTGTAAATATGAATTAATAGCAATAAGTTTATTATATAAAAATGGCTTTTTAATAACAAAAATTATTTAACAAAAGGTTCCGAGCATATGAATTTTGTTAATACAAATTTGAAATATCACAGAAGTAAAATTATGAAACTACTAATTTCAATAATATTACATAAAAATTACGTACGTAATATTTGCACTAGAAAAAAATATTTTTATGTTATTGTTAAAATATTAATTATAAGTTATAAAATATGATAACCTATAGGTTATTATGAGTTATCAAAATTTAAAAATAAGTTTGTTGTGAACCCCTGTCGGTATGCTAAATACATTATGAGATATAGTATTAGTGTAGTATAGTATAGTATGAATGCATTTTGTTATGTGAACAGGCAGAGTGACACGGTCGACGGCCTCATGGATTTCGCTCTATGGACAGTTTTGGGTCCGAGCGAGCACCTACCGTCTACCGTGTCTCGCCGTATGTGTAATAAAGTAGTGTAGTACTGTCAGAGCATCGAGCAAAACCTCCGTTATTTTTTAAGTCTAATAGCTGTTTAACTAGAGTCTTTTAAATTGATTATTTTAAAAAAAGTATAGTGATAACTCAAAACCACGTATTTATTAATTAGGTAACGAACAAACTCGGATGTGGAGACGTCCATAACAATTTGGAGATTATTTTTTTAATAACTAAACTATAAAATTTGATTCCTATACAACCTAATAGATACATTTACAGAAACTGGGATAAGAAAAAATATATTTACAAAGGATGTAGCCACAAATTCTGAGAACTATATTTTGTGTTTGTTAACAAAAAATAAAAAAAAACAGCTAAGTAGGTAAGGCTCTGTTGTACAGTAGGTTACAAGTGGGTCACTGTAATGGATGGTGTTCAATTTGAATTCAATGATATAAATGATATAATATCATTGCATAAAAAAAAAACGAGCGATGGCAGTTTTTTCAGGTTAGGAAATTTTACATTATTATTATTAATGATACGGCAGCCGGTTAGTTGAATTAATATTATTTGGATATAATAATATACTTTAGAAGTTTCAAGTGTCAATGGTTATTCGTATTAAAATTACAACAAAATAAGAACATTTGCTACATGAGAAATCAAGTGAGTATCCAATCGTTAACGGATATACCATTTTATCCAATCATAATGTTTTAATATATATTCTTTACAAATTAAATAAGTTAAATAAGTAAACAATATCTAATATATAAAATACCAATATAAGTAATATTTAAAACGGTAGTCAAACTTAGACAATATAATATACATTTAATGGGATATTGTAGACTAAAAATTGTATGTGCCACAACAAAGAAATTATAATATATACACCGTTTGCAACTAAACGAGGTAAGTTATAGACTTTTACAGCAACCTAATAATAATTTAGTAGTGAAATAGAAATCAACATATAAACCAATAAACCTCATATTGCTTTTATTAATACCAAACAGAACCCTAACATAGTAACACTTTCTTTTTATCTATTATTTATATTCTACTACAAATTTTGCACAACTAGGTAACCTCATTTTCTCATTTGAAAAATATGATATAAGCAATTTTTTTGGTTTACTGCTCCGCATCAATCATCTGAATAGGTATTGGACAAGGTCCATTTCAATAACCCCCTCAATTTCAAAATTTGAACTTCAGACCACGGCAAACGTTTGTGCAGAAATGTGAACCAGGTCACGACGTTTGTGCACAAAAACTTCGAGTACTATCCGAAAAACAAAATGGGGGAGGCATTGAAACGAGACACCCCCTTTTTGGAAAATGGAAATTTTGAAAGTGCCGAACGTTTGTACGAGTATTTTGTGAGTTATAAGTATTTAAAGTTTAGATGAGCGGATTAGTGGACAAACATTTCGCAGGGTAACCCCATACCACTCCACTCCGCTCATCAATACTTTAAATACTTATAACTCATAAACTGCTCACCCTAAATTCAATTTTTATGTTCCGAAATACTTAGATAAATATTCTGCTTTGGAATATGAAATTAAAACTCTATGTTATCTTTCAAAAAAGTGAAAAAAAAATTATGGATAAAAAATATTTGAAAAAAAACGTTGTTTTTAAAGCGACTTGAAACTATGTAAAATAATATTTTCTAAAACGTTTACACTTCTTGAAATAACGAGTGTTCAATGATAAAGGAATCACCCTCTATATGATAATAAAATGAGTCTCAAAATTATTATTGTTTACAATCATTACAAAATTATGAATAAATGTTTGTACAGTTTCTGTGTTTTTGAAATATTATATTTTATTGGTGTAAACAAAAATGTTACGCTTTTTACGTTTACAGTTTTTACTTTTTTACGTCCGTGAACATTATAGATACCATCCATGCCAAAACCAAAAATGAGCAAATAGTTAGCAAATATTATCAAATTTATTGCAGAAAATAGCCAATCATTTTTGTAGAAGTTACAATTTATTTTATTTTATTTTTATTTTATTTAGGTGGACCAAGTTCAGGTTACCCACCCATTCTTTTCCCCTTAATACTCAAGCAATTATCTTATATTAAAATGTAATTGGAATTTTTTTTCAGTAATAAACAATATTATTATTATTATTATATAAGATAGCACTAGAAGTTTTTGTGTACAAACGTAAGGACTTTGTGCACATTTCTGTACAAACGATGCACAAACGTTTGCCATAGTCAGAAGTTCAAATTTTAAAAAAGTTGGGGGAGGGCATTAAAATAGACTATATCGAGCAGTAGATTTGTGGAAATATAATATTACTATAATAATAATTAAGGTCGCAGCTAAAATTAAAAAAATGATTTTTAAATAACAATAACCTGCACCGGGACATTTAACTAAAAATATTGATCACAGAGACTTGGAACATTCCACTGTAACTTAAATTATAATTTTCTTTACTAAATGGAATTTTCAAAATATTAATACTATAATTATATGATATTCATAGGAATTTTACATTTTTTATATCTATACATTGTTTAAGTGTCAGTAAAAAATATTGGGCTCTGTCAATACCTTAAAAAAGATCCCAAATAAATGTTTTTTAAATTTATTTAATAATATTGATATTAAATATTTTTTGTGGATACTAGAAGGTATAAACTTTAACAGATATGATTATATTTTGCTATACACGATGACGTATTTAAAGTATTTTGATTAACTCTAGTATTTATTCTTAGAATTAGTTTAATCTATTATTGTATTATGAATATATTACCAGATAGTTAAATTCAAGTAAATTATCCAAATAATGTCAGAATAATATTCTGTTTCTTGTATTATTTTTATTATGATTCTTAATTTTAAATTTTCAATATTTACAAAACTAAATCTATTAATTTTATTGTAATTTTGATTTTTCTATAATTTTATATTATAATTGTTTTATTTAAATAACTAACAAAAACTGTACACTATTTATTTATATAATTGTAAATTTTTATTTTTTTAAACATTTTTGATCTTTTTTAGTTTAGCATTGTTACACTCTCTATCTCTAACTCAAGCTATGCTTAAAATAGATAGATAATCAAGTATTGTAATTATCAAATGGTTTATTGTAATTTTAAATTTTTATTGGTAATAAAAAAAAAAAAAATTACAAGATTGTGCCTATTAAAACTATGAGCCTATTTACAAGATTTTATGGTAAGTCTGTATTCACTTAAAGTTAATAATATTACATGATAATTGACAAATTAATAAATTCTATGTTTTCGGCAATAATAAATTCAACTTTCGTAGTAACTGATACTTTTTCACTCCTATCTAAATCTAAAACTTATAAAAGTTCTGCACAGTGCACAAAATAACATTAAAATGTAGGTGGGCACTTGTTATAAATAAAAAGTAAATAAATAATACATACGTTCTACTTCTGTAAACCATAATGTTTAATTAGCTTATAAAGATATGTGCATGATGTGTTCAATTAATTATATATTAAATTCATATGTTTATATTGTTAAGAACTCCTGATTATATTAGTTAGCGTTGGTAGTACGTGTGCTAGAGGTGCGTTAGCGTGTGTACCTACTATAACTAATTTTGAATTTTCCATCTGGTCATTCCAGAAGAGAAGGAGTAAAAATGTTACAACAAACATAAAATAAACTTACTAAGACCATCTGTAAAAAAATAATAAAATATACAATCGTTAATAACAATATAATTATATATGTTACAGTTATAGTGAATCAGCAGTTAGTTTATGAAATATTAAAATATATTATGTATATAAGTTGTACTTAAGTTTGTTATTTTATACATTCTGGTGGCAAACATTAATGTGTAAAATTGTACAAAATATGTACAATATCGTTATTTTACTGTCCAGCATAATAATAAATCAGATAAGACTGACGTCCTTGTTAACCTTATTTTCTATTTAAATATAAAAACATTAAAAATAACTGCAATTTAAATTTTCATTTTGAACGTGAAATTTTTGAAAAACAACTTCTCATATTTAAAGAAAGACTATACCAGTAAAATATACTCTAATGTTTCTGGTTTTTATCTTTAATGTCCATTTATCTATAAATGAACATTGAAGCTAATGGACGAAAGAATTAATACATATTATTTAATCCTATATGTTTATTGTTTACACAATTTTGAAATTTCACAAAGGATAAAATATTACATTTTAATAATATGAAAAAAAAACAAAAATGAACGTACAAACCCAAACTTGATAAAAATAAAATAATAATAAATTACTTTAGAAAATAGTTATAAAATTTAGATAGTATTCGTGAAAATATCATTAAATTGATATAATAAACTATGCAAAACGTATCACATAAAGTAATATTATAGCACACAAATACGCAAAAGGTACAATAAAAAATACAAAAAAACAAATACGTACTGCATAAGTTTACTAGATAAAAACAAATAGGTATGGTTAAGTTTTGATTTTATATTAATTTAAATAACACTTTTCAAACCTAATATGAAAAAGATAGGAAAAAAGACACCACTCTGCTCTACTGTGTCTATAGGGGTCAAACGATGTTATAAAAGCAATTTATTTGAAGACATTAAATTGCATATGAAAATATCATTGTATGTACACAATATAACAATATACTTTAAGGTTTCAATTACCCACGAACATTTTTTTTTAATTGTAACAAAATTACTAATAGCGTTATTCTTGGTTTAAATATCTAATTGAGTTCAAATTTGAACTAAAATATCTATAAAAAAAAATGCTGTATTTGTATATTTTTAGATTATTTAGGTACGATTTCATCTATTTATGAGTTATGAGAAACTTTTTTTTTAAATTCCAAGCTTTATAGCTATTAAAATTTAATTTTATAAATTATAACTACGGAATAATTTACAAAATTTTACAGTTTTTGATGGGTTTTGTCAAAATTTGAACTTAAATGATTAAATAAAAATCCACGCTTATGTATTTTTTAATATTTTTGAACTGATATTATAAGCAGATTCAACCTTCTTGTGATATATTTTCAACCATTTTGACCCAACGAAAAAAATCAGTGCAATTTCGATATTGCATGACATATCTTAGAGAGTCTGTCCGAATGACGTCGTGTGATTAAATTTAATCTAAAATAATTACTTTACTATAATTGAACTTCCACTGAAGAAATGGGCTTTTATTACATTACAATAAAATATATAAATATTGGAGAAGCTAAGTATTAAATATAAAATAAAAAGTCTGTAGGTTTGGTTAATCAAGTGAATGTATTTTCCATGGTATATAAAATACATAATGATATGATAAAATTAAGTGAAATATTTTTATTGACATTTTGGGCATAAAATATCATAATTTCAATAAAAAATATATAATTACATATAACTAGCTGATCCCGTGCACTTAGTTGCCCATAAAAATTGCAACTATTAAAAATATTATGATTGTTCAACTTCTTTTGGGTGTTACTCGGTGCAGTAAGTGCAACTCAGCCACCCTTGTAGGCAATCTGACCACGTGAAGCTTGATGGACTAATGACTTTTGGTATTAGTATAAATTAATAATTCCACGACTATATAATTAGTATATGTATAATATATAATAACGTACAACTGGACAATTAACTGTGACAGTACATGTTGGGTTGGTAAAAAAGAGAGTACAATACTGAAGTATAAAAATAAATTAAATGAACTTTCAACTTTATCTTTTTCTTATTGATATGCATAATAATATATTAAATTAAATGGATTTAAAATAAATTATTAACTTCCTCAGCCTTGCTAATTATTAACTAACGAATCATTCTACAATTATTATAAGATACCTATGTCAATTATTTTCCAATTTTGAGAATTTATTCGACCTTGAATGCGGACCTTAAAAAACTTCTTCTTTCTTGAAAACTATTTCACAAAAAAAAAAAATCCTGAACTAAGTTATATGGTTAGGTTAGGTTTTGGCCACGGACTAAGATATTATAATAGATAGGAAGCGACATGGTACGGCCAACAAAAGGTTCCTCACACTGGGGACCCAATGTCTTCTCCGTTACCGGAGGTTCTATTTGGCTTCACATTTTGTATCTTGGTCCGTTTTTTCTACCGATGAAGTTGTAAACTCTGGGTCCCAATTGCAACCCCTCCGGACTTGTCTCTTGTACATAAATTCATGTCCACTGATGAGCTGCTCGTTTCCAGTCCCCATTATACCTTAGTCCGTGGTTTTGACCAAATAGAATATACCTAGGAACCGGTCTAAGACTATATTCAATCATAACCAATAACAACCTTACAATAAACAAAAATATACTGTATTATGCTTGTAATATTATACTGTTGTATTTTATCCATCCAGATTAACTACTTTTACGGTCGATTTTCATAAAATGTCATTTCGTACAAACATTGCCTTGACAATTATGAACAGAACAAAAAAAAAATATTCAGACCGGTAGTCATTTTTCTATAAACTTCGCATCCCGTGGGCTCAGACTCGACCTTTTAGCCAGCCACGACATTTGGTGGTATGGTCCTCCGTTTCTCCAACAATCTGAAAGAGAATGACTTCGAGATCGTCTTAGGAAAAAACCGTTATTACCGATAACTTCTCCACCTACTACAGACGAAACAGACAGAGCACTTCGATCTTTAGCACGCTGGACTCAAAACGTTTATTTTTCCGACGAGAAAAAAGACCTCTCCATGGACAAACCAGCGCGGAGGCATTTAAGAAAATTAACACTGTTTCTGGATGACGTCCACTTGCTGAGAGTGGGTGGTTGTTTAGAATATGCCGAAATTCCTTACAATGAATAACATCCCTTATTGTTTCCAAAGTCTGCGTGGTTGACTGAACTCCTAATCGACTTTACCCACCGGAAAAACGGATATCCAGGACCCCCAACAGTACAATATTTACTACGTCAAAATAACTGGATCCATTCGTCCCGAAGTGTCATCAAACAAAGAATTCATCGATGCATAATGTGTTTCCACGCAAAACCTCGCCTGGCCCAACCTATTATGGGAAACCTACCATCTTTTCGTATTTCCCAAATAAAGCCATTTAGTAGAACCGGAGTAGATTTTGCTGGACCCTTCCAGGTAAATGCAGCAATGATTTGAAAAATAAAGGTCACAAAGGCGTACATCTGTATTTTTGTATGTATGGTAACAACAGCAGTTCACATTGAACTAGTTTCCGACTTATCGACTCTATTGTTTATAGCTGCACATGATCGATTTATTGAACGAAGAAGGAGACGCATAGACATTTATAGCGATTGTGGAACAAATTTCATAGAAACGAACCGATATCTACAAGAAGTATACCTCATACTGAAAGGCCCTCGGTGTGTTGAAAATGCGGTAGATAATCTAATCCGTTGGCACTTCAACCCTCCAGCCACCCCCCACATGGGTGGTTTATGGGAGGCTGCCGTAAAATCAAACAAAATCCTTTTACTATGAATTATTCAAGACAGTATCCTGACGTATGAAGAACTTAATACCGTACTCCATCGAGTCGAGTCAACCCTCAATTCTCGCCCTCTTAGTTCCATGTCTTCCGACCCGAATGATTTCCAAGCCCTCATGGTAGGACACTTTCTAACTATGGCACCATTGGTATCCATTCCTGCACCCCACGATCAAGTTGAACTTAGCAGGATAAGTAGGAGTAAACGCTGGTCATTAATACAACAGAGTCACCAACATTTTTGGATCCGGTGGCAGAAAGAGTACATACATACATATCCCTGTATGAGAGATCTAAATGGACCCATCTTAATCACAAACTCCATTTGGGAGACCTAGTCTTAATGAGCGAACCAAGTGCCCCTCTGACTTGGTCTACAGCCCGAGTGGTAGAGATCCATCTAGGAGCTGATGGGATCATCCGAGTGGCAAAAGTAAAGCTGTCAACAGGAAAAGTCTACACTCGACCCTCGGTGAAACTGTGTCTTTTACCCCTCACTGATTTAAAACCAGGTCTTCAAGGTGGGCGGTACGTTTTGTAAGCGATACGACATCCTCGCACCGACACCGATACCACGTTATCACGATCAGTACCTACCCGACCCGCTAGCGGTGTGCGTGAGCGTCTAGACTTCGGTCGCCTTTACCGTCTTGTTGTTTTTTCCGTTTTTCTATTCTTTCGTTGGTTGTTTTTTACCGTTTGTCGTCACCTATCACCATCACTGTCACCGCCACCATCACCATCACCGTCACCGTCGTCGCCTGTCAACGTCAGTGTAACACCAGCGCCGTCTTCATCAACACGGTCTTTTTTTTATTAATTATTTATTCCTCAAACCTATATAATTGATTAAACATAATAATATTATCAATATAGGTAATTAGGTATTATTTTATTTATTTTGTTATTGGCAACGAATTACTATCTTTTCTAGATGAATAATTCTCTTAATTTCACTACAACAATTAAATTATTAATTTTATTATGTTGAATTTTTATTCGCCTTACCTGTTGGTTTGCGTTATGTATTATTGTATTATTTATTCGTGACCCTGTCACTTGTTAACGTGCCTAGCGTTACCTATTATTATTAATTTATTGTGTCCCATTTCACATTTTGGTACGATTGTTATTTTTTATGATATAGGTACTTGATTTGTCTATGTTATTTGCATTTATATTTCTGTTATTTTTCGGACTTTTAATTTATATGAAATAGGTATTAGTATCGGCGGTGTTCAAAATTAATGTGATGCTGGGCCTCCCATGGAGGAGTATGTTCAAACTTGCCGCCGTTTTTATTACGCCGTGTGGCAACCGGTCCGCGAGACAGCGCCCCGCACGGCCCGTGGACGCAGGGCTCCGGCCAAGTCGCGGCCGGCAACCGAAAGCTTGTCTTTGTTGTATACTCTATGTGAACAGACCGTGCGGGTGTCGCGTCCGGTCGTGTTTTTAACTCGAGTTCGTAACTCGTTGGTAATCCAAGCCTTTATGTATTATTAATTTTCACGTCGTGTTAGTCCGTTGTCGCATGTTCACCGTCGATATTATTATTGAGTTTATCCCGCATGCAACGCCGCCTTCTGT
This sequence comes from Metopolophium dirhodum, assembly GCF_019925205.1. NCBI lineage: Eukaryota > Metazoa > Arthropoda > Insecta > Hemiptera > Aphididae > Metopolophium > Metopolophium dirhodum. The sequence goes on along the minus strand of NC_083565.1, from coordinate 36,564,838 downwards.
GCCGTAATACGTTATTATGCGTATTACGTAATCCCGTCACTCGCCATCGTCCGGTGCCGCCACCACCCCCCGTTCACCTGCGTGTCATCGACATCATTGCAGCAGCAGGCTGCTGTTGCAGTCACCGCCGTCGCCGATACACCGCCTCACTGCGGCACGTGTGCTGTCCTGCTGTCCGTTAATCTAATGATTATTATCATTGTTGTTTATTATTATATATATCAGTCCACCGTCATAATTTATTATTGTTTTGAGTTGCGCTCGGGAAGAGACATTTTCCCGGCCAACATATGCACATTTGTCGTGCCTTATAATATATTTTTGTCAGCTATTCAATACGTATTATAATTTAATATTTTATTCGGTCCCCTATCCCGTCCAAAGTTGAACACCATTTGTTTCCTTATTCAAGCAGCTGCCTGGTCAAATGCTGGTAAATAGCCAGCAGCCCAAACAATTACATTTCGGTAAAATGTTTACTCGGATATAAAAATATTTCAATTTAGAAACTAATCTTTTGTAACAAGCCACATCATAGAGCGTTTCTATACATGCGTTTTTTTTTTTTGAAATAAGAAAAGTCTAAAAAAATGTTAAGTTATGCACATAAGACGTGTATGATAAATAAACTTTAGTACATGCCATGCAATTCGGACAGACCCCTATAAAATATGGCATGTAATTCAAACCAGACCACTTCAAAAGATGGCATGCATTTCTTAATTTTTTTCTGGCATACAATTCGGATGCAGGAACAAAAATGTTATTAACATTTATAGTCAAATGGGTAATATTAACTTTTCACAAATACGCAATAGGTAAAAAAAAAAATAAAAATTACGAACATTTTAAAATATCTAGATAAAAAAAAAAACAAATAATAATGTTTAAGTTTTTTATTTTTATAATATTTAATTTTATTTGTTACTAAACGTAATATGAAAAAGGTGGACAATTAATGGACACCACCCTGCTGGTGTTGAAATGGATCGCTGTAACGAATGTGTTAAATTTGAATTCAATGATATAAAATCAATCTGAGATATGAGGGCTTATCAGCCTATGTTAATTAATATTACTAAGTATATTTTATTATAGGAGTGTAGAATCGTATTAAAATTTTACTATTAGTGATTATATTGCATTTGAAAATGTTATTGTGTGTATCCAATGTATTAATATACTTTAAAGTTTCAATAAAAGTACCCACGATATTTTTAAATTAAAACAAAAGAACAAAAATCGTTATACTTCGATTAAATATATAATTTTGTGCAAATTTGGACTTAAAATATCTATAAAAAAAAAAAAAAAACATAACAACTTACGAGGAACATTGTATAATATTTTCCAAATTTTTTGATATTGCAAAGCATTTTAAACATTTATTTACAACAAAAATGTATTAAAAAATGATTATAATATACCTTAACATTCGGTAAAACTATGGTTTTTTCCATTCTCACCAAATCATGAAAGTGAATCTAGTTTGTGCTTTAAATAGGTCAAAATTTAAAACTAGCAGTATTTTTCAAAAGCACTGGGAAAAACAAAAAAAAAAATTAAGGTAAAACAGGAATTTTTACGCAAAATCGTTTTTCGATCAAATAGATTTTGGTTTTTGGTGTAACTCAAAAAAAATTACCATAATGCATGAAATATTCACTGAAAGTTTATATTAGTATTTTCTATACACCATACAGTTTAAAAATATTTTTATTCATGTTAAGCTATTTATTGGCATAGGAAATTTGAAGTTTTTGTTAGTTTTTTTTAAATTAATGTCGATAAAAAAAATGTTTGCTCAATCAAAAATGCTGTTGTATAGTTGTTTTTAATTTTAACAACCATTTATACTAAATTGATCCACACTAAAAGAAGCTAATAAATCATTTTTAATGTTTAAAAACACGAAATAAATAAAACACATTGTTAGTGATAATTCCTCACTCTTTTCAGAATCTAACACTTTTAAAATATAGTTTTACACAAAATGACATTACAACGTTGGTTGTATGCGTGATGTATAAAAAGTAAACAAATAATACGTACAGTTTGGTGCTGTAAAAGATAATGTTTAGTTAATATTTATAACTATATGTACAATGTACATACTGTTTTCCATAAATAGATTATTATTAATAGATATATTACATTTAGATCACCAAATACACATCAAAAAGGCCACAACGTGGGTCTAAAATTAAAAGCTGGTTAATCGCATTTTTTTCAAATATATTTTTATTATAATGGCTTTAGAATGCAAAGGCACATCTTTTGAGCTAACATTTATGATTATACGATAATTATTGACGATTTTTTTTAAAGTAAAAGGTTCTAAATCACCAACAATTATATTATAAACACAATTTAATCGAACTGAAAACGCTCGGTTAAAGAAACCAAATTATTATTAACAATACGTTAGTATAAAAAGGTTCTAATTAAACTAATCACAACCAATAGTACCTAATAATTATTACATTTATCCATATTCAACAGAATTTTACTATCGAGATACTGATTTCAATTTTTCATAATTAATACATTGTATCATATTAGAAGATTGGTAGCAATGAGAAAGCATTATTCTGAAAAGGATCCAGCTATAAAAATAATAAAAATGATAAATAAGAATGAAAAAGTTCTTATGAAATATATATTTTTTTATTTTAGGATGAAAAGGTTCTAATATTGTAGAACCTTTTCATACTTAACATTTTATAATTTGTATTTTATTAGTTTGTATACCAACCAATACCGCAAATTATTATTATAATGTTGTGAATTAAACTATACAAGTCATTGTATGCCTTAGAATTTTAATTCTCAAAAAATGTTGTTCAAGAGTAAAATATTTGAACTCAAACCTTAAAATTGGTCTCCTATACAATTTCATAAAAATAATTAAGAACCTTTTCATTTTGGACCCACGAAATAGACAATTTGCTTGTAAACGCAAGATTTAGTAATATTATTTTAGTGTAAAAACCAAACAGCGATTAAGATAACTTTTTTCGGTAGACTACAAGTTAAGTTAAAAGGATAACAAGTAACAAGGAGAGTAAGAGAAAACCAACCGTTTGACATTATAGACCTTCAAAATCCAGCTTTAGTTGAGATTTTATAAAGAGGTATGGAAGAAATTTTAAGAGAGATAAAAATGTCACACAATTTTTGCCTTCAAATTTAATATTACTCGTGAACCACATTATCCTTATCTGCTATTATTAAATTTGTTCCATAATGTTAGTTTATCCGAAAATAGAAAAATAAATTACTTAAAATGTTTATTTAAACTTATAAATGGTTGTATTGATTGTCCAGAACTATTAAATTATTTATTTAAGGCAGTTCAAACTACCCCGTAAATTAATTAGCTTGATAGAAGTAAACATCTTACACATGAAAACCAAGAGTTGGCAATATTGTATTAAAAAAGGTACTAGTTACAAGTACTTATGACTGGTTTGAGAAAAGGTGATGCTTTATCATCCATATTATTTTATATAGCGTAATAACAAGTGATCAGGGAGAGCAGTATTAAAGAACACCGCAAGGAAGAAAGCTTCAAGGGAGTCCAAGAATAAGATGAAAGGACCAAATCAAGTAGGAAATACATATGGTGGCCTCAAATTCTGATTGGCATGTTATGTTATTACAATGGAGCATAGCATATTTTGTCTGACTGTATAATCTCAATGGTTGATTATAGAGAAGGGAGAAAAAATAAATTATATTTGATCATTTAAGTGAAATATTTGAACAGGTCAAGATTTTTGGACTTAACATTTTTGGAAAAAAACTTCTCATACTTATGTATAAACCTGTATTATTTATGTACAAAAGGTCTCATCCTGTATATTCTAGAATAAATAAATATATAAATATCAAAAAGTTGAGCAAGTGACACTCTAATGTACAGTATGCGGGTGTTTAGGAGGACGCTGTAACGATTGTGTTTAATTTGAATTCAATGATATAAAATCATTATAATATAGGTTAGTTGAGCCCCCAAATTACCAACTAGTTTCACTTTTCTACCAGAAAGGGTAAGAATCTAAGTAAAAAATTAAAGGTTTTTCACTGTCCCAAAAAGTGAGGTCCTACACAAAAAAACACACACACACATCATTGTAATATCAATATATGTATCACTAATTTTACTATCTTGTAACATCACGGAATTTCGGGCCCCTTATAAATCATTTATAAATTATTATTATACAATTATTACCAGTTACCGCGCAAAAAGAATTATCAATAACAACAGCAATATTATATAATAGTATGTTCTCCCCCCGACCCCGCACTCAGCAGTGTTTGCACACTCGACCAGCAGCCGCTGGCGGCTGTTGTCGCTGTCACCGTCGTCGTTGTCGAAACCGGTATCACACACAGTGCTTTCTGACCCCCAAGACAATTGTAAAACAATTCCCGCTCAAGCACGACACTGACCTGCCCCACTACAAATCAACAACAACGCCGGGCCATAGCCGATCTCCGTCACCATCATACCAATTTTTTTATACTTCTCTCAACGGCTCGACTGGTCAACGTTTTTTTTCACGGCTCTTCGCTCATCACTTGGACGTAACGTGAATAATTTGCCAACCAACCACGTTTTCACCGTCGACAAGAAGTCAACCACCATACCTTTTCGGTGTGTAGCCGTTGTTTGTTTTGTTTGACACCCACGTCACGCCGTCATGATGGGCTAAGTACACTCACGAGGGCCCGGGTGACGGGCGAGGCTGCCCAACCAACTTCAGTCAACATCGGAACACCAGTACACCACACGTCGTAATATGTCTAGTTTTTCCCCCTGCCCCCCTTCCTTGCACGTAGGCCACAGATCATGTAAAACTAACTTTATATAATCTGTGTGTTATCCAGTGAGGCGTCGCAAGACGCGGGTCCTTTTTTATCCCCATTCCCCTTTGTATGAAACATCCCGGCTGTAACGAGCCTCCACACACACATTTTCCAGGTAACCCCGTGAGGACACACCATGAGTAATATGGTGTGCCGCCTCCAGTGGGCCGGACAAAATGTGCTGAAAATTCTTATTTATTTTGTAATTGCAATGTGCCCATGTAAGAAATAAATGAAACCTCATGATTACCCTAACACTACTATTTATTATTTTTTGAAACAACTTTTTTTTTCCCCTTTAAAATAAATCTTCCGCCTTCACTTGCGGATGCGTGTACAAAGCCTATGAGCTCCACCGACTTGGCCCTCGGGTCACACGCGGTGCGGCTCATAGGTCACGACAAAAGTGTTCCCCTTTTGTCGTGGGTAGTTTTTGGTAGCCTTAAAACTACCAAATTCTTACAATCTAAAAATAATATTCAATTACATTTATTACTGCCGTAATTTATAAATAAATAAACAAATAGAAGTAATATTTAGTTTACAATATAATAAATGTTTATAGATTTGAAACAGGAGACAAAACTATATTTTAGGTATGCAACTCTATAAATTATGCAATATATTAATACATGATAAAAATTTAACTTACCATATTTAGCTATAAAAAGTAAGAAATAATATTTAGTTGACAACATAATAACTATTTACAGATTTGAGACAGAATACAAAAGTATATTTTAGGTATGCCACTTCATAACTTATGCAAGTATGAAACATAATAATATGATAAACAATTAACTTACCAGAATTATCTATAAAAAGTGAAAAATAATATTTAGTAGACAACATCATTACTATTTACAATAAGTACACAACTACAAATAAAATTGATTATGATTTTATTGAGGTTATGATCAGCATCATATGACCAATTTACAAACTATTCTAATAATAATTAATAATAATACTATAATATGTAAATCCTTCTCAGACAGGTCTAATCAGAGCGATCGAGGGAGTCCAAAGAAGAAATTTATATTATTGCTTATAACTTATCAGCATAATGTACATTTCAACATTAATTCACCTTAGTTAGTATCTCTTTCTTCAGTTCAAGCTTCTCTTAATTTAGATTATCTTACTAACACACGTAGGTACACCAGTGGTGCAAATCTTGGGGGTGCTACAATATTATAAATTGCTAACATTGTCGTGGGGGGCTCTGCTCTAATGTTCTATACTTCCCATATTAATTAGATTACACTATTATTCACAATTTCGTGGGCTCAGAACCAAATGGTGCTATCTCAAAATATCAAATTGTTCAGGAGAGCCATTTTAAACTATTTTCCACTTCAAACTGTATTATCTTTTTTTGTAATGAATGATTTATAACGATAATCTAAAAATTCACAAAGTTGTTCTGCGTTAACAACAGTCATTTGTTTTTTTTTAATCAAAATGTAACGTAAAAAAAAACAAAATTGTAAGAAATTTCCGCTAAGAAGCAAAAAGTTCTTCAGATAGAACCTTTTGGTTGTTAATATAATTTTTCCACTTTATTAGAACGGTTTCGTTCTGAATTAAATGTATGTTTTTACAAAGACATTACCAACCCCAATATAATAAATAATGTAACATTAGCTTTTCGTTTATAGATCCCTATTTCAAGGCAGTAATTCGAGAGGGGGTCAAGGGTTAAGGGTTCAACCACCAGATGGGTGCCCTCCGCAAAGTTTTCTCAGATTATGTAATCTTATAAATAATTAAACATTAAAAATTATACATGGTTTGAATTTTCATAGTTTTCATAATTTTTGTCTTCCAAGCACCTCAGTATCAATCACGTTTTCGTCCCACGTTTGAAATTCCATTTCATCGTACATCCTATGGTTACAATAATCCCCTTAATCGTATGTCCAGAGAGTGTATTACTTTTGTATATGCAAGCACGCGTATGTATGTATGTATGTATGTATGTATGTATGTATGTATGTAATACATATATAGGGATAAATGTGTTGACTCGGGGTAAGACGAGTGTGTGACCGATTCGGTTCTCACGATAGTCTACGTGACCGAAAGGGCTGGGTCAGCACATTCTTAGAGGCCTGGACGGACCGTTGCGGCGGGCCTCGCCTGGCGGACGGCAGTCGTGTAAGGTCGAAAGAGTGAGTAACACCCGCGTTACTGGTCAGAGCATCTTTTATAGTTTATTACAGAACCTCAAATAGTTTTAATCAGAACCTCTCTCAGTGTCAGTATTTATATAGATTCATTACATTAATTATATACATTAATTCTTTTGTGTTTAATTTAAATATTTAGTATTAATATCAACTTATAAAAGCATTATATACATTATTACAACAAGTGTCTAATTTAATAAATCGGTAATCTTAGTATACGTAATCTACGTGTTACTTATTTAACACCAATACCTACGGTTTAACGTCATTCGACGGTAGATCACACTTCATTACCATGATAAACTTTGAATTTGACTTTTATTAATGATTTATATCCATCAAACCCTTGTTGTTCTGTCAACTAATTAATTATAAAGTTGCACAAGCAACAGAGTTATTATAATACTATTTCATACAGGGCCGCTTTAAACACGGGAGAGAGGGTTTTTAGGGTTCAAACATCCCCCATTACAACTTGGAAAGTATTGATAGGTATGTTACGACACATCGTAAATTATATTATCGTTCACGACTGAACCCCCGCAAGCTCTGCGTGCCTGTGCGGTAATCGGTATTTTATCTGTCTTCCTTTCCGTACGTGCGCCATTAATTATTCCTATCTATCTTATAATTATCATTATTTTAATTTATTTATTATGTACTATTGATATCGTTTTAATGATAATATCAATTTCTTTTTTGTTATTGTTGTACCATTCGTACCATTTTGTACACTCTCTCGCTCGTCTCGTCGTACATACACCATACTCGAGACGTTCTATTTCATTGTTTCGTTTAAAATCATTCAATAAAATCTATGTACACGCCATTGTGGTAAATCCAAATCATATGCGGTTTTTTGTTACTGGAACCTTCGTTGACATTACGTCTACCGTCCAACTCCGACGTCCTGCCACATTTAATGCCTGTCGTCTAGGGATCCGCATTCGATCGAGTGAGTACATGTATATTAGTACGTCATTCCTGCCAGCCACCGTGGGGAATCTATTATTATTATTATTTGCCCGTGTTCGGGACTGATTCGACCGCGTAAGTCCGCCAGCAACCCGATGCGTTGTGTAAGTGGCTACCCAAGTCGTCGGACTGCAGTTCTCACCGGACCGGACCTTCACCTGCCATAGAATTAAGTATTTTTAAGTTCACCCTAAATTGTAATTGCACCCTGTAGTTATTGCACCAGACCAATCAGACGACAGGGACCCCGGCCCCATACTTAAGCTGCACCGTCCTTTATCCCTTTGAACCACTTTTCTTCCATGCGTTCCTCGTTTGTTGTGTGCCACCACCGCCGCCGTCACGTGGATACGTCGTGGGCATATTTGGTTGCCTACCTATTCTGAATCACCGTTAAAGTCAACCGAGCACATGAGGTTGCCTATGTACCGGAATTCTAGTGGTACCCTGAAATTTTCATCGTATATATAATACGACTGGTCTTTTACCCAACACCCTCGATTATCAAACAAGGTATAAATGTATTTACAAAAATCTAAAACTACCAAAATATTTTAAAGTATATTTTTTACTAAGATTTACAGATTAAATAATAAACACGATTCACGAATGACTTATGAGAATTTTTTGGAAGCCTAAAACCACAATGAAGCATATATTTTATCATTCATACAAATATTGTAATTCATCCATCCAATTTCTTAGTCAGAAAATAATTTGTAAAATAATACTTCATACATTTATATATATATTTTTCTGTGTTATGCCCAAATAATATCTAAGTCTTGCGTAAAAGTACAATAGGTAACTTAAATTTACCGTCAAGATCATAAAATCAATGGTTATAATGAGTTATGTCTTATTTACCTACTTTAAAAAAAAATGATGAAATAACTATAAAATGTACAAATTATCTGTTAATTAAAATGAACTTACTAATAGTATATCCAGATAAATTGTTCATAATCTCTATAACATTTTAAAAGTAACCATATAAATGTATATTCTACTATGATTGAGTAGGACAATAAACAATTGATTATTATTTATTTGAATGGTTCACTTATCCCTAATTATCCAATCAGGGGTCAATAAATATTGTTTTAAAGACTTATAAATTACAATCAGTGATGAGATAATCTAGATAATAACTTTTGATATCTTATCTTATCTAGGTTAATATTGTTGACGTTAGGTATCGAATGTAATCTTAGATGAAAAAATACCGTATCTAGATTAGCTTATCAGGAAAAGGACAGTAAGACTACTTGATCTTATTGTCTCAATTCGGTTTTACAGTTTTACAAAACCTGGGGAAAATAAGATCACATGGTTTCACATATGTCTTTAGGATTTGTAAAACGAATATCGTCAGACTTTAAGCTTACCACTCCGCTAAAGGCTCTTTATTGCTCATTAGTACGACCCTTGCTTGAATATGGTTCCTGTTCTCTGGGATCCTCACACAACCTCTGACTCTGAACTTGAACTTTCTCAAGAACCTCATTTACGGCCCTGCCGACGCTCCTACACTCCATTCTCTGATGAACTTTCGCGTCCCTCCACGTCAAACCCACTCTTCCACCACTTTTTCTATTCCTAAGCACGCTACCAACTACAGCTCAAACAATCCGATTCACTACATGATGCGCCTTGCTAATTTCCACTCATCGCTATCACTCTAATTTAAGCACCTGGTTCCGTTCCACTTCCGCTGATTTGGTATTTGTATGTAAGATCTATCTTTGGGCTACTCCCGTATTTAATAAAAAAAAAATAATAATAATAATACTGTAGATTCCGCTTAATGTGATCTCTGGTTTATAGAATCAACCGTTTATTGGAATCAAAAATTAAAATCCCAAACCAAATATAATATTGAAAAAAAATATGCCTTATGGAATCAACTGGTTAATAGAATCAAAATGACCTGAACCAATGTGATCACATTAAGCGGTACTCACTGTAGTACAAAGTGTCCACGTTCTGCAATCTATGGACCCTACGTTTACCCTTTATAATCGGTCAGTCCACTTTTCCCATTTTTACTCCCCCCCTCCCCAAATGGGGACAGCAAATATAAAAGGTTCAAAATTATAAATATCTTGGTACATGGGTAAACGAGGACTGGGAACATGGGATGTAAGTTAAATGTCAGATTGAGATGGCCGAGGTGCATTCGTAAAAATGTCTAAGATACTTAAATGCCATGATTTTTCACTGGGCACTAAGATAAGAATATTATTTCCCATTTTATTATATGGTGCCGAAACATGGACATTAACTGAAACATTGAAGAAGAAAGTATATTCCTAAATATATCATGGACAGATCGAGTGTCCAACGTGTGTGTACTACAAAGAATGCAAAAGGAAAAAGAATAACTGAAGACTATAAACACACGGAAATTACATAATAGGTTACATAATGAGAAATAACCCTAGATATGGGTTGCTGCAACTTATACTTCAAGGAAAAATAGATGGCAAGAAAAGTGCTGGTAGAAGGATATCTTGGCTAAAAAATCTCCGGGACTGGTTTAATACAACATCAATTGAACTATTTCGATCATCGCCATCGGTAGAAAGAGAAGCAATATTCAATATGATTTCTAACATCCGAAACGGATAGGAACTTCAAGAAGAAGAAGAAGAAGAAGTAAATGGACAGTTGGAATAATAGTCAAAAATCTCAAATAATAATAAATCAAACTTTTGATTTTTTTAGTTATACGGGATATCATAAATATTTAAAGTTAGGTAATAATTTATTTATACATTTTTAACGTGTAATATTACTTAGACATGTGGCTGAAAATAAAAAATAGATTTGTCTTAGTCATTATTGTCTATTTACTACAAAATACAAATAACAATATAATATTCAACTGGATACATAGGTACTGAAATGAATTTATACGAATTTAATGTACAGACAATGTAAAATATTCTATTTAAATCAAAAAAAACAAATAATTGAAATCTTTAGGTAGAACAAATGTTTTACCTACATCATAATATTATATACAATATAATAAATAGCATACATTTTGTTTTTTTCTAAGGTTATAATAACATAATAATATTTGGTTTTATTTTTTAATTAAATTTTAAAATAGGTTACAAACCAATGCTGATAAATATCAACAGAATAAAAAATCATAATACAGTAGAACCTCGATTATCCGAACTAATTGGGACCGCACCTAGTTTGGATACGCAAAAGTTCGGATATTGGAAATATAAAATAAAAAATGTTTATAATATTATGTATTAATTATTTATTATTTTTATAATTAAATATTTATTATTATTATAAATATTTTATTAGAATTGCATTACATATTACATTACATTATCAGAAATACATTAAATTATTAGAAATACATTAGGTATATACATACATTATTAGAAATAAATAAATACATAATTAAATACATGACATTTATTTTATTTTTTTGACATAATTATCGGATACAAGTTTTCATGTTCGGATAACAGAACGTTCGTATACGCTAATTATAGTTTGGATAATAGAGGGTTCGTATAACAGAGTGTTACGGAATAAACATACCCATTACATAATAAAAAAGGGTTTTATCAAAACAAACAAACGAATGGTTAAAAAGGAACATTTTGACAGATGAAAACCACACCGAGTAAAGGCAAACGACAATACAACGGTGTGGTGTTCATCTGTTACAAGCAAAGCATGAACCAATCAGCGACGGACTAAGTTATCGAAAAGGGTATATATACCGGACGGTTTCGATAACTTAGTCAGTCTATTCCAAACCTTCAAACTGTCAACATCTACAAGAAACGTTCCGACAGCCAGAAGACCAGGACTCTCAACACCGACCGCCGACTGCAGACGAAACGCCGCTCCACGGTTGCAAACATCGTCCTACCGCCGAAGCTCGACGATCACACCGTTCCACGGCTGCAAGCGTCGTCCGACCTCTGACTACCGACGAAACACCGCCCCGCGGTTGCAAGCATCGTCCGGCCGACGAAGCCCGACGATCACACCGTTCCACGGCTGCAAGCGTCGTCCGACCTCTGACTACCGACGAAACACCGCCCCGCGGTTGCAAGCATCGTCCGGCCGTTGAAGCCCGACGACAACGCCAATTCCCGGCTGCAAGCATTATTCGATCGCTGACAATTGATGACCACGCCGATACGCGGCTGCAAACATCATTTAACAATCAACCAACGACGAGACTCCGCTATCCGGCTGCGGGCTTAGTTCAACAACGTGAGATCGTGCAAACCTGTCAATCGACTATTGTACCAATATTCTACGTGGGTGCCGTTCAACAGCGTGAAATCCATATCAACGACGACACCGACCAATCACTGCCCGTCGTCGGACCATCCCAGCACCCGGGATCAACGGACAACTCGACTTCCGGCGATATACCACAAAATGGCCCTTTTTAGGGCCACCACCGACCTGACTTCGGCACTTGACTAAGTTGTCCGACCCGGGCCAGGTTCGTCGTCGGGATACCGCTTGACATAAGTTTGTACCGACGACGGCCGGCTCCCCAGCCTACACTTTGATTTGTATATTCAAAATATTATCCCGTTGTATAGATAGGGTCCGGCGAGTGCCCGACCAATACCCAAGCGCCCCCGATTGTGCCGGCTCACTTATTCAAGTCTGGTCGGCACACATCGACGCTTTACTGCCTCAATATTGTATTAAATATCAAATAAGCATTTAATGAACAATAGACATATTTGATTACCAAAAAACCACATTATTCATTTACGACGCGGGCCGTCTATCCAGACGTACCGTTTCAAGAGGTTCGGATAATCGAGGTTCTACTGTACATATATAATCATAATATATCAATTATCAATATATTATTTCATACCTATTTCCTCATTTGAATTTGAAATAACTGGCATAACCCAAATTGCAACACTTAAAATTGTTAACGTTATTAAACTATTCTTAAAAAAAAACATTTTCATTTAATATAAGAAAATAATGAAAATATTGTTAACGTTAATAAAATAACGTTTCTTGATTTCTCTTATAAACGAACTGCTTCTAATCCATAGCTTCTCAGCGCAAATTAATTAATAATTTTCACATTAAGTTGTCTATTTATTTAACACAAAAGAGAATAATATTATTTTCCATTTGTTGCACAATGTTCCACATTTTTTAACGCTTGAGTAAATATGGTATTTTTAATATTAAATCCAACGCATGGCTTGGTACAATGCCATAGACAGAAAATAAATGATAGTAAAAAAATTAACATGCTATGAAAAAATGTATAATAGAAGAACCATAAAAAAAATAAACCTTTAAAATTTTTTGGTGGTTTTAAACTACTAAATTACTATAACTACATTAAATTATAATAGTATCATTTAAAACTTTAAAAGGACATAGCGTAATTCAAATGAGGAATTATAAGCTATAATGTTTAGACATTGTATGCTTTATATTCATTTTATTTCAATCGTTCATACAAAATTATATTAATGTTTTTTTTTCAATTGACAAAATATATAATATAAAGATCGATGGAACAAGAACGTTTAGATGGATTATTAACTATTTTCAATGCATACAATATAGATAAATAAGTCACCAAACATTTCAAAGTGAACCCCATCACAAAAATCGTATGGAGTTATAAGTTATTTTGATAACTTATTTTATATAATACAAATTTCATTGAAACAAAAATTATACTGTTTAATAAATAATAATAAAGAATAAAGAATTTAAATTCGATATGGTTTACACATTTCTCTATAATATTGATCTCGAAAACTTTATCAATTTATACGGGAAGTTTAATTTTCTCATAATTTTAATTAAACTCTTTCGATAAATACTAACGTATGCTTTCCAGAAATCAAAATTGTAAAATTCCCATGTATTTTGGAATACCTGTCAAAGAATAAATATTTAGTCGGTTCTTGATCTTCCAGGCTTTGAATAAATTAAATAAATGATAATACAGTTGATTGGATATAAAATTATACCATATTGTGTAGATGAAGTCATTTATTTACAGTTATTTGTTTTATAATTATAAAAATATAAAAATCGTTTAATGAGACATTTTTATTTTATGCATGAATATCCGTCAAAATTCGACAAATATTAACATCAGATGCACGTAAAAAAATATTTGTAAATTCAATATTATCTTTTTTTTTTAATTAACTGAACTATGCAATTTTGAAAATTGATAACCAGGTTTTCTATATGATTGCGAAGAACTTTAAATTTAATTTCGAAAATGGTCAAACTATTTTGAAAAGGGGTGTATAGAAATGCTAATATAAATATTTTGCAAAAAGGTCGATTATCCACAGGTAATTCGTATTTGAATTCTATCAAAAAAACAAAATCGGTTGTAATAAAAACTGTTTTTTTTCTATGCCATGTTTTTTATTTTGATTACACATATGTTGAAAATCTATAGAGACACTGCAGCGTGCAAAATTTGCATACTAGTTATTTACTCAGGTGATGTACCTATTAAACATTTTTAGTTGTAGTTTTTCTTCGCCAGTTGAAAAATTGAACATTTAATACAATTTTTCTTATAACTAGGTACAAGTTTCATATTATTACTTATTCAAATTGAATTAATAATCCTTACTCAAATTGACATTATATAACGTGTATGTAATTTATGCTAATTATAAAAATCTAAAAATGTGTGTATAAATAACAGTTTCCGAATAAAACTATGCTAATATGAAAAATCGTACACGTCCCATAACTAATTTTTACGGAGGTGCTAATGTAACGTTACACCGTCCTGCAGCATCCCTCACGTTTTTTACAATCGAGTTTTTGACCCCAAATTGGTGTACCAACGATTGTTCATTAATTCGTATACATGTTATGTCAAAAGTTCACTTATTGTACATATCTCGGAACCGCAAAATAGTTTCCAATGAGTGATTTTAATGTAGTTAAAAGGAGCTTTATTAAGAAATTGCACATCCTTATGTACTGATTATAAATACATTAGTGTATGAGTTTAAATAGAGTTTAGCTAATTCTAGATACATTCTTTTTATTATGTTATTTATCTATGCATCTCATATAGATACGCACGGTCATTTGAAACGCATAATGATTTACAAAAAAAATTCCAACAATTAGTATTATAGTTAAAAATATAAGATAAAATATTAGCAATAGGTACCGCTAATAACTTACAAAATGAAATAGCTATTGTACATATATATAATTATAAAAATATATGTATAAACTATTAATGTATGTGTTCTTTTTATCGACTTTAAAACAACTTCAACAGAGAAATAGTTGTACATTTTCAAATTTGTTTTCAATAAGATTATTTAAGCAGTGTACGAGTAGCTCATAGAACAACAACATTTATATCCAATCATCCATACTTTAAAATCTTAATACTATACTCGTTCAAATTTCCTTTTTGATAAACTATTAAGATCACTAAAAAAATATTCTGGTTTTAAAAATTAAATAAGCAATGTAAAATATAGATTGCTTACTCAGTAACAATCAGGACTTGCAAACGTCTTAATAACGTAGTGATTCTAATGTAACGCAAAACGAAATAATTTAGTAGTTATAGATTCTGAGCGAAGCGATGAATGTATTGATATTACAATGATGTGTTTTTTTTTTGTGTCTGTCATCACATTTTAGAACAGTTTTCTGATAGGAAAGTGAATCTAGTTGGTATCCAGTTTTCAATTTTTTAAGTTTTTTTTTTCTATAAATATCAATACAATTTTATCTGTTGAGTAAAAAGCTTGAAAATTTAATAGAAGGCTCCTAGGTTATTATTTAAAAGCCAGATGAAAAAAATTAAAAATCCTTAGTCACAGTTTTTATTTATAAGCATTTAAAGTTCAAATGTTGACAAAATACCGAAAAATCACAAAAATTAGCAAATTATTTGTTGAGTTGAGTATTCCTAAAAATTTTTCTTTTTAAATCTAAGATTTTAAAATGTAATAGAAGATTACTCATAAGTTTGTCTACCTTTATCAAAAAAAAATGTCTACAAGAAACTTAAATTAAACTTTTACGAGCGTCTGAAATTTATATTTTTACAACATTTGATATTCACTCGATTTCTCATGTAACAATTTTCTTATTTTATTGTAATTAAAAAACGAATGACTGTAGATACTTGAAAATTTCACTAAATGTTTATATTAGCATTTTCTATACACCATAAAATTTTGAAAATATTTTGACTCTTTTTGATCTGCTTACGGACATTGTCAGTTTTAAATTTTTTTAGTTTTTTTTTCTATAAATATCAATAAAATTTTATTTGCTGGGTAAAAAAGCGTGAAAATTTAATATAAGGCTCCTGATATATCATTCTAATAGTAGTTCAAAAATATTAAAAATACATATGCACAATTTTTTTTTATAAGCATTTAAAGTTCAAATTTTGACAACATTTATCAAATTTATAATTTATTAATTATTTTGTGGTTAAAAATGTATAAAATGTTTAACTTTTATGGCTAAGGATTGAAAATTTAAAACAAGGCTCCACGTAAATAGGTTATATATAAATTACTTTATTCACAATAATATCATCAAATATACTTATTTCATAGGCTCCTATCATAGGCTGACCGACCGTTTTCGCTCAGAATCGTTTTTCTTATACAATATTATATCATTGAATTCAAATTTAACACCATCCATTACAGTGACCCACTTGTAACCTACTGTACAGCAGAGCGACATCCACTTATCCACCTTTTTTATATTGTTGGTACAAGAGTGCCGTGTTGTTTATATTCTATATACATATGATTATGTTGCTGTCCATATTATGATTTTGCTACCAATAATACAACAGGACTTATTTCTCGAAACCGTGTTATTTCTTATTATTATTTTAATTGTAGCACACACACCTATATACACACATTTACACACCTACCACACTCTAGCACTCACAGGATTTGCTCGGCGACCCTGTCCACTTTCTGTTGAGTGCTATACATAAATACACATCATAGCACAGGTCGGTCGGTGTGTACAGAGTGCGTGCGAAGCATCTGGTGACCGGGCACCACGGACTATTTTTGTACGTACCCGGCCCAATCAATAATAATAATCACTTATTTAACATTACTCAAAAAAATTTATTTGAATCGATTCTTTTAAAGTATTGAGATCATACGATTTTTTTATAATATTATTATATTATTATAAAATAATAAGTTATCTTTATATAATATATAATTCTACTGTACGTGTGTTATAACTAAATTCCTAAACGGTTGGACCGATTTGAATGAATTTTTTTTTATGCATTTGGGTGACGCCTCGGATAGTTTATATTCTCAAATCATCCCCCTAGGTCCAACCAGGAGGTTCGCTCAAACGGGGATTTAGAGGTTTACGGTGGAAGTTTTTGTTGCCATGGGTTGCCATGGGTTTAAAGTTATTATATAATAATAATTATTGGTTGCCGTGATATCAGTGTATTCATTCAATGCATTTAATTTTTTTGTACGCTGTATTTTAATATTATATGTATCGGTGGTTAATCGTAGTAGGAATTAAGTAAAAACAAATGTGAGGTGATGAAGGTGGTAAGTCTAACAAAGAGGAACATCCGGAGAGGGAAAGATCGACAGCTTAAGACACTCAACTTGAAGAAGATCATCCAGAGGTAAAAGAACCATTAGTTTGAGATAAAACATCCGAACCACCCAATTTGTTAGTCGTTACCACGTACCCAACAGTTCAACGGTTTTAAACTTGTGTAAATACTTACTTATGCACGTATCATGACGTGAAACTATTTTATCAGTATTGCTTGTAATAATTATTATTAGTTTGTTTATTCAATACGCTGAATTTGAGGAGAAAATTCGAGGTATAAGATGTATTGTTATATTATTCTTTTTATTTTATGTTGTTGATTTTTTAATGTATTATTAATTATGAAAATATTATATTGTATTATTTTTTTGAAGCAAGTCGTTCTCTTATTTGACTCGGATCGAGGACAATTCTAAGGGTAGAATAGTCAAAAGTTAGCACCCTTATTTTTATTTTGTACACAGGGTCATACTTATGTCTCGCGCCTGCATTGTCACAACGGCGGAGACGTACAACAGTTCTGTACGATTAACATTATGTTCGAAAACTCCATCTGTTAGCAAATTGCAGTCCTGATTTGCCAACCCAAGCGATTTCCTTTTGATTGACGTTATTATATTAATATGAATTGCTTAAGAACGTTTGTTCTTCTAAATTGTATTGTGCTGATAAAGTCAGTTTACATATTCTATGTTGTCTACCAACATAATTTAGTTAGTTTTAAAGCATGTTAGTAAAAGAGGTATCTAACTCCATACTTTATAGCCACCAAATAAAAATGAAATATATTATAATACATTTATTAATTTAAAACGAGCTGCTAATAAATATCAATATTAATGATACAATTTAGAGGGAAAGATGAACATTGTGTTACTATGTAGTTCTTGTTCAATTCAAATATAAATCTAACTAAGGTATAATTGTAATGTGTAAGAGATATTTATTACAAATTACTTAGTTCAATACAATATGTTATTTAATAACTAATATATAAACAATAATGAATAATAGGTTAACAAATAGGTTAAAAAAGGGGAAACAAATAAAATTAATTTTTATTCTCCCCCATAATAAATGCATTCAGTACGAGAAAATCCATAATAATATG
Organism: Metopolophium dirhodum; assembly: GCF_019925205.1. Taxonomy (NCBI): domain Eukaryota; kingdom Metazoa; phylum Arthropoda; class Insecta; order Hemiptera; family Aphididae; genus Metopolophium; species Metopolophium dirhodum. The sequence goes on along the minus strand of NC_083565.1, from coordinate 36,546,061 downwards.
TATGATATACCGTTAAAATTAAAAATATTTTTGGGCCAGTAAAATAGTGAATAGTTGTTAACTCAAATGTTTTAATGCAACCATGTTGGGAGAACAAAAACTTAACAATATAATTAGAATGAAATTTATAGTGTATAGATTAATATTAGATAGACTAAATAGACGAAATATTGAAACGTTACTCTTTTATAACGGTGAACAAACCTTTAAAAAAAGCCAAGTTTTTACTGGTACAGAACTTTTCAGTTGTTCTCTTATTACCTGCAAAATCAATCGGTATTAGATTTGTTGATTGCATTCATTAGATTGTCCTATGAAGAATTTGCTGATTTCGATTATATGTTATTTTGTGAATAGACATTTTTACTGCATTTTTACATGCAACGTTTGATTCAACACAAAGCGATTGTAGTATTTATTTTACAGTGAAAATATTAGAATTTTCTTTTATCATAAAATAAAATTAGTTTTTAAATTTTGTTATACTGATAATTCTTACTTATACTTTTGACCAAGACGGATAAATAATATTAAAAATAATTTAAAAAAATATATATATATATATTGAGATCAAGACATAACACATAACAACTTAGACTTATGAATTAATATTTTTCCCTAGGTTAACCTTGCAATTTATTTAATCAGTTAAGTTGGAAAAACTATGAAGTTATTAACAAGTATTTTCACGTAGGAATGTAATCTACAGATGTTCAATTAAAGCATATTTACTAACGTGGTCCTTAAACCGTTTTGTTCGTAAACCTCTTATGTTGTTAAGAAAGTTGAACAAAGCTTGGAATGCTCATAAAGTATACATAATTCAAGAAAGATGATGCATGAAAGTTTTGCTTATTAACTAGTTGCTTTATAATATATTCATGTACGATATAATTGATAAAAATATGAAACCAATTATATTGTATTAAACTAGCAACGAAGTACAGAAGAACTAGCATACGAACATCGACAAAACACTTTAACAACACCAAAAACCCAGATAAATCACGATATACAAAATAACAGTATAACAAGCGAAACCTACATTAACGTATACGAAAGCGTATGTAGTTGATGTGATTTTCAAATAACATTTTTAGACTAATAGCGTCAACCACAGGGTGCGCACAAGCAGAGATATTTGGCATGAATACAAACCGTGCATTTCACTTGCACGAACGAATTATCAGTGCATCGTATATCTTGTGAACCTGTACGTCAACGTTCAGCGTTCAAAATCAGCAGTTCCAACAGTACCAGGCGTTTCTTGTTCATCTCGGTAAGAACTTACGCAATAAGTACATTTTGAATTTTTCTACCGAATCCAGGCCACGATGCAAGTCGTTTCACACGATCGTTCAGGACGTAACTATCCATATTTTATAACGACAAGAATAAAGAAAAATGTTCCACGCCAGTTCTGACCCGCATCATCCTCCTCCTCGAAAGCTAACAACGAAACGACCAACATCATCGGCACCACCACCTCAAACGATAGTTGAAAACTACAAAGTAAAAGGAAATGAGTTAATGAGACTTTGAATTCATGATGTCCAATTTAGCCATGACCTTCGCCGACAAAATACCTAATCAAACTGATTTACCAAACTCACATTCAATTTCCTCCCAACTTCAATATTCACCAGAATCACTACCAACCACTGACTGCCCACAACTCAACTCCAGAAAAAAACAAAACCCAGCTGTTCTTCTTGTGAACCGCCTCAAATCCTCCAACCTGCCCAGATTTCAAATTTTAAAACCATCTTTTACAAAACAGAACTGATAACGTACCTCCTAAATCTGGAATAAAACAAAAACTGTAGTTATAATAATATCTAAATTTGATAAAAAAAAATGAAATAGAATAAAAATAGATTTGTTGAATAAAAAAGTTTATAAATAATAAAACTATCTTCCTGGTATACTAAATGGAAAGTTAAAATTAACAATGAAAAATCATCACACATTACTTTTTCCTTAAGACAGGGTGAAACGCCTCCTGTTAAACTAAACAATCAAACAATACCAACAGTCTCCAACATCCGTTATCTAGGCCTAACCCTAGACAAGCGACTCACCTGGGCAGAACATATAAAAATTAAACGCAATACTCTAAATCTCAGGAGGAAATAACTACACTATTTGATATGTAATCACTCCAAACTCAACCTCAGTACCAAACTACTCATTTATAAGCAACTCCTCATGCCTATATGGACATATGACATCCAGCTATGGGGTGCGGCCAAATTGTCAAATTTAAACAAAATACAAAGATTCCAATCAATCACCTTACGCATGATAACTAAGGCCCCCTTTTACATTTCCAACCACACACTCCACACAGACCTACACATTAAAACTGTATCAGAAATGTCATCAGTTATACATAACTATCGTCTAAGACTAGGGAATCACCCCAAGCCGTTAATTTCAGCACTTAACTTAGAAACAATACCTGGGAACCCCCAAAGAAGGCTTAAGAAAAGATGGTGCCGTGACCTAAACTCCTAATCTCAAAAAAAATAAAATTAAAAAAAAAAAAAATAAATATCTAACAACAATTTAACCATGTAAAGTGTAACCGCTGGGTTACTCCTTTTATCAAGCAACTCATGTCAACTTATTATTACTTATAGCTCATATTCTTATTGTAAAAATCTAATTTACAGATTGTATATTATATTCTATTAAAAAATAAAAAAAAAATAATAAAAAAAAATCTATAGGTTTTAAAAAAAAAATTGATTTTGGAAAAAAAGTATAGAAAATTCTTCAGGAGAACAATTTAAAGCTTCTATAACTGTATTATAAATTAGAACATTATTGTTAATAACCAATAAAGATTTATTAGATCACTATTTGCATGGACCAAATAACATTACAGATATCTAACGCCAATCATTTATTACCCATTGTTTTAATTTGTATTGGATTTACCAAAATAGTGTCGTGTTGTAGCAGGAGATTTCCCTATTATAATTTAATACAGATATGTCACTATGGCTCTTTGGACCCCTGTTTAGAACCACTGATTCACTGGATCACTGCCTTATTCCAGCATCATGAGTCAACACCAATTACCCTATTATTATTTTGTATTTAACTATCGTAATATATGCAATATAAACAGCAGTTGTTGCAGCATTCGATGTTCAAACAGCATATTATTAGTTTATGATCAGTTATGACCTCTGTTTGACATTGATATTTAGATACTACATAGATTTACTATTATTGTTTTTAAAATCAATTTTAATTTTTAATATAATATACTATTAGTTATTATACTTACTATTCTCGTAAGCTTGTAATAATCCTGTAAAAATAAAACTACATTATAACAGTTTTCAATTGGACTATTGTATTATCTACATGACTACATTTTGCATTATAATATTATACCTAAGTTAGTTACTCTTTGATTAAATATTCAATAGATTCAACAAATTATTCACAGTGGCGTCATTTCAGTTTTCAATAGAGGGGGGCAAAGGTTTAGACCGGCCCGAATGGGTAAAAAAAAACCGCAAAAATATTAATAGTTTATTAAGATATCTTCTTTTTTTTATTTTTGAAAATCTATTAACAGCATTATCTATAAATCAATTTTACCCGATTCATTATCTATTATATAAAAATGAGTCCGGTTTTCCTCCCTGACGCTATAACTCCAGAACGCACGAACCGATTTCCACGGTTTTGCATTCGTTGGAAAGGTCTTGGGCTCCGTGAGGTTTATAGCAAAGAAAATTCTGGAAAATTCAGGAAAAATTCAACAGAAAAGTGGGGAAATCGTTTTTCACATACAGCGCCATCTATTATACATAGCATGTACTTCAAACCAATAGCAACGGTGCGTGATAAAGTGTTTGACAGATAGTCATTATTCTCTGCTCAGTTAATTTCATTTAAGCTCAGTGTAAATTATGTGGATCGTGCATTTGAAGTTAAATTCAACACTCTGTCCATAGTCCAAAATGCCTAGAGAACGACGTGCGAACATCGGCCGCCGCACAAGACATGCAAGCCAGCAACAAGTCTATTCAAGGAACTTAAGAGAAGAAAGACAAAATATAATAAGAGAAAATGACCGATTGAGACATCGCGTGAGCACACGAAGATCATTGGCATCATACAATCGCTTGGCATTCCAATATGATCCCACTGCGAACTACAGTGATGATGAAAATTTGGATATTGGACGAATGACGACTATATGCCGATATTGCAATGCGTTAAAGTTCAAAAGAGAAACGGTTGGATTGTGCTGCGCAAGTGGAAAAGTCAAACTGGATCCATTACTTACACCACCACAGCCACTGAAAACATTGTTTGATGGAAGTGATCCCGATTCCAGCCATTTTCTTCAACACATCCTTGAATACAATAACTGCTTTCGCATGACTTCCTTTGGAGCGATCATTTGCGCATTTGAAAACTGTGAATGGCCACCAATGCCAAACATATCGAGAAGCATGTCAACTATTGGGTTTGCTGGAGAACGATTCTCATTGGGATTTAACACTTGCAGATTCAGTTGTTTCATCAAATGCGTACCAAATACGAACGCTGTTCGCAATTATCATCACCACATGTTTTCCTTCACAACCAATTCAGTTATGGAACAAATACAAAGACGCCATATGTGAAGATATCTTGCATCGCTTGCGTATTCAAACGAATAATCCTGACATCCAAATAACCGATGAAATCTACAATGAAGGATTGATTCTGATTGAGGATCAATGCTTGACTATTGCAAACAAGCTACTGATTGAAGTAGGAATGATTGCGCCAAATCGATCGATGCACGATGCATTCAACCAAGAATTAAATCGAGAGCTGCAATACAATGTTGATACATTGCAGGAATTCGTTAGAAATAATGTTCCGTTGCTGAATGAACAGCAAAAACAAGTATACAAAACATTAATGCAAGCGGTGGACAATAATACTGGTGGTCTATTCTTCCTGGATGCACCTGGAGGAACAGGGAAAACATTTGTCATTTCATTGATTTTGGCCACTATTCGATCAAGATGTGACATAGCTTTGGCGTTAGCATCATCTGGAATTGCGGCGACTCTTCTAGATGGCGGTCGTACTGCACATTCTGCGCTTAAGTTGCCACTCAATTTAAACACAATTGTTACTCCAACGTGCAATATTTCCCGATCCAGTGCAATGGGAAAATTGTTAATGCAATGCAAGCTCATTGTTTGGGATGAGTGCACAATTGCACATAAGAAATCACTTGAAGCACTTAACTTCACACTGAAGGATCTTCGGAGAAATAACAACATCTTTGGCGGCTTGATGATATTGTTGGCAGGCGATTTCAGGCAGACGTTGCCAGTAGTTCCCCGTGGAACGCCTGCAGATGAATTGAATGCTTGCCTAAAGGCATCACCTTTATGGAATAACGTAAAAACATTATCGCTAACCACTAATATGAGAGTTCAACTTCAAAATGATCAAAGTGCTGCACAATTTTCCAAACAATTGTTAGATCTTGGAAATGGAAAAGTCCCAGTTGATGCGACATCTGGATTAATTACTCTTACCAACGACTTTTGCCGATTTGTAGACACTCAATTAGTTCTTATTGAAAATGTTTTCCCAAACATTAGTGAGAATTATAAGAATTATGCTTGGTTAAGTCAACGAGCAATTCTTGCAGCAAAGAATAATGATGTCCACGCACTGAATTTCACCATTCAATCAAAAATTGCTGGCGATTTGGTGACATACAAATCCGTTGATTCAATAACAAATCCCGATGATGTAGTAAATTATCCAACGGAGTTTTTGAACTCTCTGGAGATACCAGGATTTCCACCACATAACTTGCAACTGAAAGTTGGTACAGTTATTTTGATACTGCGTAATTTGAATCCACCGCGACTTTGCAACGGTACTCGACTTTCGGTAAAGAGACTTATGCCGAATTTAATTGAGGCAACCATTATTAACGGAAAGTACACAGGTGAAAATGTATGTATTCCTCGAATACCAATGATTCCGACTGATCTTCCGTTTGACTTCAAACGATTGCAATTCCCAGTTCGCAATGACAATTAATAAGTCGCAAGGCCAATCGCTTAGTGTTTGCGGGATAAATTTGGAAAATCATTGTTTTTCACATGGACAGTTATACGTTGCGTGTTCACGAGTTGGGAAACCATCCGCTTTGTTTGTGTTAACGTCAGACCAAAAAACAAAAAATGTGGTTTACCAAAGAGCACTACAATGAAACAATTAAATAACACTTCATTTTAGTAGGTAATTGAAATGAATTTATTACTGTTGTGAAATGAAATAAATATTTTCCTTTTCAAATATATAACAAAAAAAATTTTTTTTCTTTATCTTTAAATCACCAAACGAAATGTTACATAAAACGAATCTGGTGGCGAAACGGAGTTCGCCGGGTCTGCTAGTAAGTATATAAGTATATATTATATAATATATATATATCTTATATAAGTATATGATATATTTACAAATTAATATTATCTTAAATTATAGTATATTTTTTTTTTATTGCTTGCTTACCGGCTCAAGTTTTGTCTGTTTATTAACATGCTAGAAATTATTTTCGATACTTTTCGAGCAGTTTGCGGTAATTTTATATTTTTAGTCACACCCCTTAACCACCCATCTATTTTTTTTAGATCATATTTTTCCCAAATTAAAAGATTAATGTAAACATGCGTCACGAAAAAAATTAATTTTAATTTAGGTACTCAACTAAATTAACACAATACGCAGAATAGTTGAATCATACACGACTGTCGCAAGTTATGAAGTCCGTGATCAATGATAAATAATAAGAGCGTCAATCGGTTGTTGTTTTTAGAATTTGTAATCATTTTAGATTTTAGAAATTAAAGTATACGAGATTATGATACTAACTGTTCATTTTCCTTCACAAAACACACTCACACAAACAAACATACATAAATACATACATACAATGTGTACGTCCCCGCATACGTCTAAATATATTCGAACTATCAATTAGTAAAAATGTATCAATGTGACAATAATTTCTTAGTACATACTATAATATTTTCTGAAAATATTATAAAATTCCCAGACAGCAAATGTTTGACTAAAAATATTATTATAACATTATTATAGGCACGTTTTTGCACTAATAAAATATAATAATGGTAAAACGGCAACAACTGGACACCGGCCCATAGGGCTGCTTTTAAAATCAGACAGGGGCAAATGCCCACCTTGCCCCCCCCCCAAATGACGCCACTGATTATTCATCAAAGGAAACATTTTAATTGAATCTCCACATTGATTTGAAATTTACAGTGTATATCTAACTTAGTCAATATACGTATACTTTCTTAGTAATTTATATATATAAAATTAATGTTTGTGTGTTTTCGTGTGCTTAAAGAGATTTAGTACAGAGATATATTAGGCTTCTGGGAAGAAGATAGGCTTATTTAAAAAAGAGTGAATTCCAACCTGGGGACGTGCTCAAATAGAGATGTACGGTGGACATTTTTAGTTATCTCTAGGTATTTTTAGGCCAATCTACCGCAGGTAGATTGCCTAACTGATAATATTATACTACTCACATAATCACAAGCGAATCTCTCAGACAAGTAGACAACGCCAGTCGGGATGGCTATACATTAAAATATAAGATCATTATAAAAAATATATTGCTTCCACAGCGTGTTACACCCAATAAGAGTTGAACAATTAGAATGTTTTCAGGGCAACGCCGGGTAATCATTTATAAATAAAAAAATATGAAAAATAAGTGTTCTGTACTTCATCAACAAACTAAACATTTTTATTTGTTTACATTGTCTGGTAATCCTTTAATGGAATTGAGTAAAGCTTATTTTTCTTCAACCATCCATAATTTAGTTACCTCAATATTAAACATTTATTTCTAAAACATAGTTAGTATAAATTCAAACGATATTACCTAATGCACCGAATCTGAATTTGTATTATTTTCGTTGAGACTAAAAGTCTCAAACAGAAAAAAGATAAACATAAAAGTCCAGTTTTTACAATCAATTCTTATTTCCCCACCTTTAGAACAACTAAAAATGATTCAATCTTCAACTTTGAGAGTAGATTCATGTAGCAAATGGAGTCTAGTTACTAGTTAGTACTTACCTTTGGGGATGTTAAATTCATTTTACAGATAAACAGCAATATTTAAGCAACACTAGTTTTTGTCAAATGTAGGTACGTAAGAAAGCGGATAACAACATATATCCATACAATATATTACACTAGGATATCCTCCACGGCCTTGTCCAAAGAATAAAATACCTACCCCTTCGTAATACCATTTAAATGTAAGCTGCGCAGATTTTTACACATTAATATGGGTAGTTTTGGCCAAGTAAAAAAGACAGGTCTATAACTCAAAATTGTACCCATCAATAACAACTCTTTTCGTTGTTTTTAGAAATGGCCACCCTAAAGCAAACAAAAAGAAGGGATTCGTTTTTCATAAATACTTTATTATAATTCATAATTTTAAAATTTAACGTTGAGGCGCACATATTTTGGTATAAGTAAATAAAGACATAAACATTATAATATTATATATAACAATTATCTGAACTACTCGGCGTTGCCCGGAAAAAATAATGTTGATTGTTCAACTTCTTTTGGGCGTAACGCGCTGTCGAAACAATGTCTTTTAAGTGCAAATTTTTTTTTTATTTTTATGTATAGCCATCCCGACCGGCGTTGTCTGTGAGAATTGCTTGTTGTTAAACTTGACGAGCAATAATAGGTATTGATAGCGCCCGCGTACCACTCCGCCGTAACCGACCAGTTCACACACTCACTCGTACACCACACGTAAATTATTTGCATTATATTATATCGTTTTATTTTTGTTATATTTTGTGTCAGCTGTGAGTTATATAAATATAATATGTAGATTACGTACAACCGTAATTAATTAAGCACTTTCGGCCGCCGCCGTAAAGCAAGACGCTTCAATGCACCAACTATGAATGAAGTGGCCATTGTAATTGTTGGAGAGCAGTTTCCATCTTGCAATATTGTGCTACACCGAAGAAATGAGCAATTACAGCGTGTATCAGAGCTTCATCGCAGCTATGATGCATTGCAGTATCCATTATTGCATTGGAAAGGTGACGACGGCTATCATAGCAATATACCAATGATAGATCCACGAACCGGTAACATATTTATATGAATTGATAATGTATTCATTTTAATACAATCAGACATTTCAATTTTCTATCATTTGTATTTATTACAGGTCGCAACATACCAGGTAAGACAGTTAGCGCGATGAACTATTGGTTTGCTCACAAGAAGACAACTTCATTTTGAGGTGTGGCAAACTATTCCATAAATATTCTGTGGATATGTATGCGAAGATTGAATCAGAACGTCTCAATGTATTACCTTAGATTCAATCAAGCGCAATTGCGATCGGAAGAGTACATACACTTACAAGATTCAATAGTGAATGATGGTGATGTCAATTATATTGAACGTTTAACAATATTACCAGCAACTTATATTTGCAGTCCACGTCACATGCATGAATATACACAAGATGCAATGTCATACGTTCGCAAATACGGCCACTCTGACCTCTTCATAACATTTGCATGCAATCCAGAGTGAGATGACATAAAATCCAATTTGTTTGAAGGTCAGACACCAACATACCGCCACGATATAACAGCACGTGTATTTGGAGAAAATTGGAAAGCGCTGATGGATTTGATCATCAAATTTCTAGTATTTGGAGAGGTGCGTTGCTGGATGTACTCGATCGAATGGCAAAAAAGAGGGCTGCCACATGCACACATATTGATATGGCTGGTGCGTAAAATAACACCGGATCAAATTGATAGCATTATATCAGCTGAGATTCCAGATGAAATTGCTGATCCAGAATTATTTGAAGTTGTCAAGAAGAATATGATCCACGGTCCTTGCGGTGCACTCAATTTGAATTCTCCATGCATGATCGATGGAAAATGTTCAAAATGGTACCCAAGAGCTTTGACTTCTGACACAATAACAGGTGATGATGGATATCCGTTGATAATCGTTGGGTAGTTCCATACTCACCACTACTGTTGAAAATATTTAAGGCACACATTAATGTTGAGTATTGCAATTCGGTCAAATCCATCAAATACAAGATTTGCAAGTATGTCAACAAAGGCAGTGATGTGGCTATTTTCGGAGTAGCTGCTGACAATAGTTTTGATGAAATTGCTCAATATCAAATGTGACACTACATCAGCACTAATGAGGCTCTTTGGAGAATTTATTCATATCCGATGCATGAACAGTTTCCTGCTGTTGTTCATTTGGCAGTTCATCTTAAAAATGGCCAACGTGTATATTTTACCAATGAAAATGTTCAAGAGAAAGCGGCACGTCCACCAGCAACAACATTATCCACATTTTTTCAATTGTGCGCAAGTGATGAATTTGCCAGAACTTTGCTGTATTCAGATGTAACGCATTATTACACTTGAACTGCACAAAAAACATGGCAACGACGTAAACAGGGAACAGAAGTTGATGGCCATCCAGGTTTTTTCTATGCAGAAACTATGGGAAGACTATAGTTACTACAGTTCATCCAAATATGGTAGACTGTTATTATTTGCGGCTGTTCTTAGTGAATGTTGTGGAGCCGCGTTCATTTGAAGATTTGCGAACAGTTAATGGTCATTTATGCGTGACGTATCGTGAAGCATGTGAGCATTTGGGTTTACTGGAAAATGATGCACATTGGGATTCATCCCTTCATGACGCATCGATCGCTTCATCTCCACTTCAAATACGTATGCTGTATGCCATAATAATATTATCAACATGTTTCCCATCGAATTCGATTGAATTGTGGAATAAATATCGAGATTTTATGGCAGAAGACTTTTTGATTCGAATGCGCCATCACACAGGAAACTCTGATTTGATCATAACATTGAAAATGTATAATGAGGCATTAAAAGCGATTGAAGATATGTGCCTTACTATCGCCAATAAAGCATTTGGACAATTAGGTATGATTTCACCTAATAGTCTAACGCATGATTTGTTCGATCGAGAATTGCAACGAGAACAACAGTATGATATTAATGAAATGCAAACATTTGTGAATTTAAATGTTTCCAAATTAAATGACCATCAAAAAAATGTGTACGATACCATCATGCAAGCTGTACAAAATGAAGCCAGCGGATTGTACTTTTTGGATGCGCCCGGTGGTACGAGTAAAACATTTATAATATCACTAATTTTGGCAAACATTCGAGCGCAAGGAAAAATTGCATTGGAACTTGCTTCGTCTGGAATAGCTACTACTCTGTTGGATGGCGGACAAACAGCACACTCTGCATTAAAATTGCCGATAAATGTGCAGGTTTGTTTGTATTTATTGATCGATTGGCTTAAAATGCATTTACATTAATTGAGATGTAATTATTTTTAATGTATTACATGTGATTGAGAATCCCAGGTGCAATATATCAAGAAATTCTGGCGAAATTTTTGCAGCAAACAGCAATTATTTTATTGGATGATCTTATTTTAATTATTTTATTGTAATCGCCGCTTGCATATCATTATTATTGTTTGGCCATAAGGACTGTATTTAATTATTTGTTACCCGAATGGCTCGAATGGCCAGCGATTTATATGATTGTGTTAACTTATTATTGTTGTGTGTCAATCGTCAATTTATTATACAGGCGTCAGGCACAGGTTGTAGCAGCTGGCCAGCAGTTCACCGGCAAAGTTGTAATTGTTGTACACATTATTTTTATTATTATTGTTCATTTATTATTATTAAGAAGAATTCTGTTGGGCCAAGAAGGGCCGTTCAATATTATAATTTATTAATTCGTGTTCCCGTAGTATTATTATATATTATATTGTCTATTATCAAAATATCGATTAAAACAGAAACTCAATACCTAAGCTCTATTCTTATTATTTATTCAAGTTACCTAATATTACTATCATTAGTTTCTAAGCACACACACAAACACATATACACACCTTACACATCACTACACCACATAGCTCACTAGTACTTGCGCGGCGAACCCAACTAATTCTAGTCAAGCTATAACACGATTACACACAAGTTACAAAGGTCAGTCGTGTGTGTGATAAGGTGCGTGCAGACGCTTCAACACCCGGGCATACGAACTATTATTGTTTCGTTCCCGGCCCAAACACTTGTGATTATGCGAGAAAAATAATATTATCAGTTAGGCAATCTACCTGTGGTAGATCGTGGACACCGGGACAACGTGGGGTTTTGTACGTAAGTGTATGATTTAACTCAAAAGTATAAAAGTTATACCAAGTTTGTCGTTTTTACATAATTAAATCTACAGTGGATTGATACAATCAATCAATACAAAATCCTTAAATAAACTAACCGTACTAAAATCAAACCGAGTGGATGGGAAGGCGCACTGGCGACCTGGTCGGCGGAAGGGCGGTGATCTGGATTCAGTCAATCGTTTACAAATGACCCAGCTTTGGGGGGAGGACTCCGATGTTGTGCGCCGGAACCAACCTCGACGGCTGGGTGCCACCAGTGGCAAAACCTTGAACGCACCAGCCCGCGGGCCGGCAAACACAGTTTGTCGTCAAAATAAGCACAATTTGTTACCGTAAGACTGAAATCACCGAAGAGTGGGCGGAGTCAGGAACCACATACCTGACCTACGGGCAGGTAACATCTTAGTAACGCTAGGCGGAAGCGAGGAAACGGGAGCTAAGGCCCATCGTTGCCGTAAGAACGGCTAAAGAAACTGCGGTGACGACGGCGACGGCGGGCTCGGATCCCCCGTTGCTGAGCGGAAACCGACCGCTACAAACAACACGAGGCCACCAGAACTCTGAAGGCGACAGAGCGAGGGCAGGTCTGGGGGACTGCTGGCTACACCGGGCCGGTGTTCCCGCGCCCATACGGGTGAAGCGCCCGCCGGTCGGGGAGGGACTGGTGGGCCCCCGGAGCGGTCTGACCTAGGTTGCTGAAAGGGCATCGAGGTAACCCCGTGAAGACTTACTGGCGCTCACCCGCCTAGCAAGGACGGCCCAAAAAGGTCACGACGAGGCAGGCGGATAGACTGACCAGTACAAGTACACACCTGCTACCGACCACGCCAAGACGAGTCACGTTGAGAAACTGGCTGACTAATCTTGTCCGGGAAAGGGGCAGGCGGGTTACGATCTTAACGAAGCTAGCCCTAGAGCTTCGAGTTAACTGAACTGTAATCACAAGGGCTCGGGGCAGGCCATGCTTGGTGCTAGCGAAATGACCAAGGACCTCCGAGTTCCCTGGGCCACCTGTACCTTCCAGGGTGGCAACCCGGTGGTTTAGAACATGCTAAGCCACAAAAGGTTTGAAATGGGTAGGAAGGCGGGGGGGGGCGCTCGAACAAGGCTACACCCTCGAGCGCCCTCAAGAAAAACTCACTCATGATTGTGTAGAATCGTGCAGAGCAAAAAAGAGCCGCGGGATTGAGACCGCGGCTGACGATGTCCTGCCTGGGTACAGGACTGGGCGGATGACGAACGGCCGGAAGGCGTCTTCGCACCCCCGGGCCACCTGAGGACCCCGTTCCGACCTCAACGACAGTGGAGGGCGCATCTCCAAACCGAGCTTCCCGGGAAAATGGGAAGCACCTGGAGGTGGTCTCGGAGACTTACCGGTGGCGACGGGGAAGGGTCATCAATGAAGGAAAAGAGGACTGGCTAGGCAGTTTTCAGCAGACCAGCCACTCCAACAGTATACCCCAGAGATGGGCAGCTTGCCACATGCAGGTCCTCAAGGATCGCAGAGCATCTGCTTACACATACGACTGCCCGACCGTCAGCAACGAAAAAGTTCCGTGCTCAAGGTGCAAGCGATCGGAGCGGACCGAAACGCAGAGCGCGGACTCGCGGGAAAAACCAATAACCGTGTTCCAGGCGTATCAACGCACTGAGGAAGGGAAGACCTGATAGGCACGTCAAAAGCCCCCGACGTGGGTCCCCGTATAAGGACGACCGAGGTGATGGAGGGCACCTTCCTTTTCCGCACGGGAACTATCTACCCAAGTGGGGGAATCATACCACCTGCGACAAACCGGTGGGCTTGGGCGAGAGGCGCCAGAGCATGAAGAGGGAAGCAGACGCGGACCTCCGTTAGCGCGCTGGTGCTTCTAGCACGAACCTGACCGAGAGCACACGGGCCCGACCAACTCGTGTGCGAACATGTGCAAGGTGGAAGTCTGGCTGGGGGACACTCACTGACAAGCACTCAAACCCGAGCATTCGGTACGGACACGGCACCCGGCAAAAGAAAACAGTACCACTCAAAAAATGTCACATCGCTTCAGCGTAAGAACTGCCCCGGTGTCGATGCTAGTGGGAAAAGAGTCGTTGTGAGTACTCTGGATAACGGATCCTTCAATCTCATCCCGTGGGCAACGAGGACAGCCCCACTGAAAACCCGACCTAGCTAACGCCCGAACGGTAACAGTGCCCGTCGAGCTATGTGGCGTGCGTCCGGCCGACGCGCGCGTGTACCTCGCGTGCTCACGCTCGCCGGCCGTGCGTTAGCGACATATGTGGATGGCCTCGCGGAGGCTGTCGGGAATAGCGCCTTAGTAGAAGGGGAGCTATTTGACTGGGTCGAATCCAGCGCTCGCCGACGCGGTTATACGAAACCTACCGATCTATCTCGAACGAGAGCAGCCAGCGGGGGACCGTCAGCCTGGCGCCAGGGCGCCCTGACGTAACCCGTCGGAGGGATGTTTCCGCGTCACCCAAAGGCGTGAAGGAGCCGCCCTCGCGACATATGGCTAAAGGTGTAAAAATCCCCGAGGGAATGGTCTTATAACTCCCCGTCACACAGTGGTTAGTAATACATAGATTATTATAGTAAGTTTATGTTATTGGGAAAGTAGGTATTCTGTAACGAGTATTTTACTTGGCACGATTCATAAAGTATATTCCACTCTATACACTACCAACTGTAATAAATATATAAAATACAAAATGTTCACATCATAGAATATTAGATTGTAAACTGCTCAAACAGGGAATAATATTAAATATTTAAATTTATGTGCACCCATTAGGTATATTGTGCAGTTATTATTTTTATATATTTCAAAGTCTTATAATATAAGTATTATTGATTGTATGTTGTAGTTTTCACACCAATCAAAATATTGAATAGGTAATTGATTAGTTTTTAGTTTTATTTTTTTTATATTATATATCAGTTATTGTAATTTGGATATTATGAAAAGCATGTTTTATTTATTATTATGGTGAAAAATTAATTTTAACGGTTAAAAAAATTTTACAATAAATTAAATTGAATATATACATACTAAACGTTACTTCATCTGTAAAAATATAAACAATAATAATTATTATATTATTTAAAATGGACCTACCCTAAAATATTAGATACAAATGCTAAGAAATTCCGGTAAAATACTATTGAAAATAGAAATTTTAGTAGTACGATTGATAATGCTCGAATTTTTTTCCGGCGTTGCCAAATGTAATAATTGTTATTGAACGATAGTTTGAGCTAAAAATTGGAGCTTTTTGAAATTATCAAAATTCTAATAGAAATTCGACGAGAAAAGAATTTTAAAATAGTTATGCTAAGTGTAACAAAATTCAAAAGCGTAAACAAAAATAAATACCATTAAGACAAATAGACAAAACATTGAACATTCATAATAATTAATATAATATATTGTGGTAAAATAAAAATAAAAGTGCAAGTTATTTATTAAAATATTTAGAGTTAGATGGCTTACATCACTACTCCGCTATAACTGATATACAATATATAGGTAACTACATATTAATTAAATTGTTAATCTATTTTTTGTTCAATTGATCTTAAGCATCAGCAAGTATTTTTTTATTTTTTTATTTTATTTAATATCAGTAAAGATTACTAGGCCTCACTGAGTTTAAACTCGTGTGGAGGCCTTGGAGTTATCTTATGTAAAACACATTTACCATTTTCTCCTTAAATACCAACTCAAATACACAGTAAAAAATCAAAAACAGAAATTCAATAATATAAATTTGAATAGCATAAATAACCAAACAAATTATACATAATATAAAAAAAAATATGTTTGCTATGTTTTTTTAGGTAAATGTTACAGGTTTTATATATAGTTTATTTATATTAAGTACATTAAATTCTTCATATAATTATTTTGTTGGATATCTCCATTTTTTTGTTACAAGCAACTCTTGTTATAGTATTTTGGCATTTTTGAAATCGTAATAGTACATTATCATAGGCGCTACCCCAACAAATTATGCCATATGTGATTAAAGGTTCAAAGAGAGTTAAATATATAAGTTTTATATTTTTATAATCTTGTATCTCACGTAGTGATTTCATGATGTAGATCATCTTTCCCAACTTATAGGTAGTATCAATAATTTGAATTTCCCATTTCATATCATGACACATTTCGATACCTACCAATGTATTTGTAGTTTTTGACAATAGAAACCGTCACACTATCAGTGCTTTAATAATAAAGTTCATAATCATGGATTTTTAATTCATCTAGGTAGGGTGCATTCAGTATGGCCATTAGATAAAAGTTAAATACAATATTGTCTGACAAGCTTCTTAACTGAACAGTGAACTGATTCATATCTATAATAATTGTTGAATATAATTTAATATTGTATAACGTATCATCATATTGTGCAACAACAACATCATCGTTGTTATTAATACTGTGCAAAATCACGCCATTTCATGATTAATAGCGAATCGGATATTGTTAAACAGTGACGTGAGACTTAGGTCAATAGGTCACTTGCATATAAGGCCAACTTTTAACAAACTGTAGGTACTACATTATATAATCACTTATGTGTGCGTCATGTATTTAGTAAATGTTACTTATTACTAAAAATAGTGTAGTTATTTTTGTCCAGATCGATCTACAAACATAATCCTAAACTCAAAAACAATAATACTTAAAACCTGTGTAAGACGAGGACTAGAGGTAATATGAAACATCGTTGAATATTGGAAACCAATGAGTTTTTAGAAAAAATGTTTGAACAAAAAATGTAGTATGTTGGTGATACGGTGCACGAGTACTTTGAATTTAACGGCAATATGCAATGTTATATGTTGGGAACATCAAATAATGAATAAGAAATTAAAGAATTGTTTTTCTAAATTACTTTGTATAACTTTTAATGGCTAGTTTTGTTAGGGCACTATATAGAATATAGAGCCTTAGTTTTGTCAGGTTTTGATCAATGCGATGTGGTGATTACGACGCGTTATCACCACTTACGCTAGCGCGTCCGTTTTTGTATTGTCGTTAACATTTGTTTCTAACTGAATTATTATACATGTTGTAAACGTTTTTGTACGCATATTTTACTCAGCTGTGAATTGTTATATATTTGTTTGTATCGTCTTTGGTCGCGTAACGACGCGCCTCCGGATGATACCATATCGGTTCCCGCTGTACGTTAATGAGTTCGTATCGGCTCCGGGTCGTTATTCCTTGCCGTCCGTTGAATGGCCGTATTGCGTCCGGTTTCGATAACGAATTTTTTGATACCTAGTTAATCGCATTTATACAGTTATATGAAATAACAAAATATTATCTGATGTTAGTTCACGTTTTATTGCGAAGTGTAGCGTGTCTAAGCATATTATCAGTTATAAAATTATAAAAATATTACAATTATTATAAAAATTGCAAAGTGTAGTGCGTTTTTCTGTTTATTTTATTCATTTTTTGTCATGGAGTACATGCTTAGCAAAGCTGGTAAACAATTAGCTGTGATTGACGAATACAAATTAGGATTCCATAAAAATTTGTCAGGAGATATTGCGCGGTGGAAGTGTACGAAACGTGGGTGTACTGCTTTTATAAAAATCTTGAATGAAGTGATAGTGGAACAAAATCTTGATTATGATCATGGAGCAGATACTACTTTAGCACGCCAAAAAATTAGTAATTCGTTGAAACGGAAAGCAAGTGATGCTCTATGTGAACGCCCTACAAAAATTATTATGCGTGTAATATCGAGCAGTGGAATGTCGGATGTTGTGACTACTGATGATATGAATAGGTTTCGGAAAAATTTAAGTGCCGCCAAATTGAGAAAATTTCCCAAGTTACCTACAACCGTCCTCGAGCTTCATGAGTGTGTGCGTACATACTCTCTGAAAAAGACTACAGGCGAGAATTTTGTTTTTTATAATGACGAGGTGAGTAATGTTATCATTTTTACATGCTGACATAATCTTGATGCACTTCAACATGCAACTACTGTTTTCGTTAACGGTACTTTTAGAAGCACTCCTAAACTGTTTTGTCAAATGTTCACCGTGTTTATAACAGTAAGAAATTTCTATGTCCCTGTTGTTTTTAGTCTTCTCCCAAACAAAACAACAGAAGCCTACCAAATTGTTATGGATCAGCTTGCACCATACATGACAAATGTGACAACAGTTTTTTCAGATTTTGAACAATCTATACATAGTGTAGTCTTTTCATCGTGGTCATGGACGAGAATCAGAGGATGCAGATTTCACTTAGCCCAATCGCGGTGGAGGAAAATTCAAGCACTTGGTTTGTCACCAGAATTCAAAAACAAAACATCAGAAATCGGAAGTATTTTAAAAATGTTTTTTGGTCTACTTTAGTGAAGACTTATTTGCTCTAAAACCAGAAGGTAATCAACAACTCATAGAATTTTTTGACTACATTTGTGCCAATTACTTAGATGACGGACACTTCCCCCCGGAAATGTGGGCTGATATGTCGAGTACAGGCGATCGCACCACGAACTGCTGCGAATCTTTCCACGCAAAATTTAATGCTGAGTTCACGTCTGCTCATCCTAACATTTTTAATTTCATAGAAATTTTGAAGCAGATACAGGCTAACACGTATATAAAGCTCCGTAGTAAGAATATTAGGAAAAAACTAACAACCAGCAAACGATTTGTAGTGTTATTCAGAAATTCATTGATGAATTTAAAGAAGGAAAAATTACCAGAGCGGAATACGTAAAAACAGTTTCCTTCAAGTTCAAACCACAAGTTTTTTAAATTTTAACTTTTTAATTTTAGATTATTTTTAAAACTAAAAAAAAAAAAAAATTTAAGTCAATACAATTTTTTATTTTTTAACATAATTTAAACACAATTTTTTATTTTACGCCAACAACATTTTTAACCATGCCTACAGAGAATTTCTTCTCATCGTAGCCAGTCCTCAGCCTGTAAATGGGAAGGAAAATGTTGATTGGGAGCCGATACGTCCATACCACTGACATCGGGTCGGAGCCGATACGGCCACCTTCAAATGAAAGTAGGGAGCTGAAACGGACAAACAGGTGCCGATGCGGATACTTCCCGCGCCTCCACAATTTTTTCTCCCGCCTCGCGCGCCGACTTTTTCGCCGTTACGGGGCTCAAAGCTGTCTTCGCTCACCTGTCACGAACTAACTTTTTCGCTCTCGACCCGACTCAAGCAGCCCTACGTCTCGACTCTCCGAACCGACGACTCGACCATAGTACGCGCACCCTAATTTTTGTATCACCACGTTATTTGTATTTTAGTGTTTTTCTGTAAATAAATAAATAATTGATCATCTTCACAACATGTGCCCTTACTAATCTTATCCACAAAAAACCTTCTGATATTGGTTAAGAAAAAAGTAGTGTTTTACCGTCATTTAGTACCACGGTATAACCAAACCGGAAAACACCACAGCGAGTTTGATAGAGTTTATTCTTATTTTAATAATAATAATCATGTTAAATTAAAATATTACCTAACCTATGGGATAAGACGGGAAAAATACAATGTGTCAAGATGAACCATGTCCTATGTTATTATTTATATATTTTAAATTTTTAAATTCAATTTTATGTTTATCCTGTTGTATGAATATACTAAAGTAAATGTTTTATAAGCAAATATAACTATAGGTATCATCATTTAGAATTAAGATATGGAACTTAATACTATAACTATATTTTCCCCTCATATAGCCCTGATAAATGTTTATGTATATCAATTGTATTTTGTTTATACAATAAATAAAAACTAAGATTTTAAGCTTGAATAATATTTAATCACCTATATGATATGGAATTAATTGTATTTGTTATGAATAAATCCTATACCCCATTTTATCTCAGCCATGATCCCTGATGGGACAAAAATCAATTTGTATGTTTGATAAAAATGTGTGTATAATTAATGAAAATATAACAAAACTAATTAAAAATTTAGTAACCACACATAATTTTACATTATAAAGGATCTTTGTTTTTTCAATAAAATAAAGTATACTAATAAAGTAACCCACATAAATACAATTAATATTAAGTGTCCCACATAACCTAGGTTTTCCCTAGTGACTAAAAGTTTGAGCATGGTTACAAAAGTTATGAGACACAAATTAGATGGATTCAATAAAATTAAAAAATTAAAAAAAATAAAAAAAAAATAAAAGACACGTACATTCTTTGACTAGAAATAAAATAATTAACATATAATTTAATAAATATCTAATATTGTACCTAATGATTCAAAGTCCTAAGAATTAATATATTATAGGGTGATGATCTAATACTTTCTCTAATATATTTTATAATTTATTCCAGAACTGATAACGTACCATTTGAATCTGGAATAAAATAAAAACTGTAGTTATTAATTACAAAATATTCTAAATTTTTTCTGCCATAAGGTCAAAGGTTGAACTAAAAATTATAAACAAGTCGTTTAAGACCAATACTTATTGAAATTTAATTATAATAAGATTACATTTTTTTTTAAGAATCCCGAAAATTAAGTATAAGTCCTTAAAAAACACAATATCAGCAATCTAAATTTTATTTAATATAATATATACAATAAACATTGTTGTCTCAAACTCTATACACATGTATGATTCGTCTGAAATAATATCATATAAAGTAAAATTATTACCAAAAAAAAAAATAACTTACTGTATAGGTCTGTTAGAAATAAAATATACGATAATAATTTATAACGATAATTATACAATATGCAATATTAAATATTATGATTAAAGATGAAAACCCAGTGATTTATTTTAAAAGATCTCAATAAATTGTATACAATTAATTCAGTACCTAGAAGACCAACTTTGAAATGTAATAGATTTTGGTTGAAAAAAAAACAAATTTAAATTTGATCCTTATTTGTATTGTAATTTTCTAAAATGCTTAAAGAATGTGGTATTTAAAATAAAAGCATTTTGAACAGGTAATCGTATTCATACTAAATATATTTGAACTTATCAAATATACTGAAAATAATACCAAAATTGTAAGGAAAAACCACGTCGGGAAAATATAATCATTGCTACACACAATGTACTATAATGTATAGCTTTTATAACATAAAACGAGTGTTCCAGATTTAAAAGCTTATTTATATAAATAATATACTAAGAAACTTTCAAAGAAAAATGAGTTATAAAGATCAATAATATAAAAAACATAAAAAAATGTATCATACCTTCAGCTGTATAATAAGGAATAAATAATAGTAATCATATTATTAATATCATATCACTTTATTTGACTAAAAAATTTAAATCAAAAGCACAAGAACAAATAGGGTAGGTGGGCGACTACTTAGTGCTTTAAGGACTTGTTGAATTCGATAAATTACTTCAAAATATACAATATCGTAAAAATTATATATTCCAAATCTAATAAAAAAATATTAATATTAATTGTTTTGTTATAGGTAGTTGTTGGGAACTTTTTATTAAAATGTCTTATCTTAGCTATCGTTGAATAACAATTAAACATCAACAAGTATTAATAATCGAGTAAATAAGTGTCTGTTTTTATATTTCAAAACATGTTGTGTGGCTGAGGCGCTAAAGTCAGTTGATTCTGCCGGCGTAATCTGTGTTGTACTTGATAGTTATGTGAAGCACTATTTTAGTAAGTGTGTGTACTGTTAAAATGTAATATTTTATAACAAAATTATTTAGCGTCTTTTGGTTTCGAGCACATGAATTTTGTTAATACAAATTTGAAATTTCACGATATAAAAAAACCAGGTACTAATTTCAGTTAAAGTAAATAAAAATTACGTACCTACTTCCACTATAAAAAAAAATAGGTTAATGTTATTGTTACTGATTTAAATTATAATATATGATAATTATAGTTTATTATGATTTATCAACATTTCATTACATTTAATATATAGTTATAGATTATTTTATAATTTACTTTAGTTTTTTTTTTTTTTATTAGGGTTAATGCTTCAACTATTAATGTCATTAGCCTGTGGTACTGCGGGGAAGGGTAGGTACTGTAGATTCGCTTACACGTGTGTGTTTGTTTTTGCAGCATTTTTGATTTGGGCACCCGTAGGTATCTGCCATGCCTGATTAGGGGATGGCAGCCTCTCTCTCCAGAAAGATGTCTACCCGGTTAGGTTCGAACCGGCGATGGTGTGCATTGCTACCGATGGCTTAGTCCGCTCAGCCACTCTGTCCCTCTTATGAAGTTATTGTTTTTAATTTACACTTAACAATTTGGTTCTCATATAATAGATACATTTACAGTAACTGGGATCAAAAGGATATTTTATTAAATTACTCTCTCTTGTACATTAAGTGTCCAGAAAGCCACTGTAGTTTATATTTTAAATTTGAATTTGATAACCAATGTTTACAATAAACAATTCTGAATGAAAACAGTATGTCATTATATAATATTACGAAGTAAATTATATGATATTATAATTGTGATTTAAGTAATATTTACTATTAGGCATAAGTATTTAGTACTACGGTAGGTTAAATTCTTGTTTGTCAAAAAATGCAATTTAAAATTTCATTGTTTGAATAAATAATTGTATCTATACAGTATAATAATGCACTCCAAAAGTCTCAAGTATCCACAAATAATATTTAAAATTACATCAATATAATTATAATTGTTATTCGTGGTTTCAATAATATGTAAATTAGACCAAATTTGAATTTTAAAAGTTTGTGAAAAATAAATATGTTTATATATTTTATAGATTTTTTGTAACAATATGAACTATTTATGATAATCCTTCTTTTAAATTTTTAATTCTAAGCTTTACAAATTTAAAATTTTATAATTTTTTAACTATAAAATAATTTGTAAATTTTAGATATTTTGATATATGATGTCAAATATTGAATACTTATAAAAAAAACCATGCATATTATGGGTCTTTAATATTTATCATCTGCTACTATAACAATTTATAAGCAATCTTGCATTAAATTTCCAAGGTTTTTAACCAATCGAATACATTTTATTGACATATATTATAGAATAAAAACTAAAAAAATTTAAATATTTCTATAAATAACTCAAATTAAGCCAAACTGTTGAAAGTAACGCTGGACGGACTAATGACTTCAGTATTAGTATAAATGAATAATAACACGACAATATGATTATGTATAAGTATAATATATAATAACGTACAACTAGACTATTTAACTGTGACAGTACACACACACCGTATACGCACTATACGACGGCGCCTGTGCAAGTGAGTATTACATACTTCAAAGGCTCTATATATATGCACTACCGAGGTCGTGTTACATCCGTAAAGAGAGTGAGTTGTATATTCGTATAACTAGATACTAAATTGTATACATGTGTCAAGGTTGACTACTAGTATTAATTGTATAATTCAACACAAATTATTTGGAACAATGTCTAACTTCAACCTAGCGTAAAAATTTAATATGATTTTCGGAAAAAAATTTTTTTTTGTTAAATGAAGGAAAACTTAAGGGGACCAGTGCCAATGTAGTTTTGCACACAAAAATACCCTTAACGGGAATAATGATCTTGTTCTGTAAAACCAACCAAATTTGATAATTTATTTTTAACTAATAGAGGGTGATATTCTGCAGGCCACATTGAACTCCGTTTTTCAATATTTTAGCTATAAAATATGTCTTCAAAAATAATTTAATTTTAAGCGTTTTTTATAAATTATATTACTTATACAGTTATTTGAATTAAAATATAAAATTGGAGTTTGATATGGAAGTCTTCTTAAAATATTTGTCAAAATCCAACAATTCTACAAGGCCTGAGACTTATTCCTTGTGTGTCTTGTGTGTTACTCGTATGCCTATAAGCAGCGCATAGGTTTGACAATTATGCTGATCTATGTGTCTTCTTAATATTGACACACTACTTATTTTTGCTAGTTGTGATTTCTCCATTTAGGTTGTTGATAAATTAATTGTAATGTGCCAAAATTATTATTACATTGATATTAAAACAGTACGTAGCGTTGTAAAATAACAAGTTTTATGATCACATTTAACTTCACTAGATTCGAAATTAGAGTGAATTGATCTCTTAAAGAAAATAGTTTCTTATTAGATACAAAAATTAGTTAAATAAATAAAAAAATAATACGTACGTACACATCCTGTAAACGATAATCTTAAGTTAATTTATAAAATGATAACTGCGGTATGTCATCAATATTATTATATGTATAATATTATACTAGCTGCCCCTCCCGGCGTTGCCCTGGCAAATGTTACCTCAGGTGAAATAGTTGGGAATAGCCAATATTATAACTATGTGTATAAGTTCAAGGACTCAAAAATGCATTAATTGTATATATATTATAGCTGATCCCGTTCACTACGTTGCTCGTTAAAATATGTACCAACTCTATAGGATTCAAATTTTGTTCAATTCGTTTATTTAATATTCGGTGTATGATGTTCAAAACTTAAAAATGTTCATCGATCATCTTCAATATATAATTACCCGAGAGACACGCTTGTATGTATTGTATGCGTGAGACACATAGTATGTTTTCAGGTAGGCAATCCACCTGCGGTGGATTGCAGACTCCTCGAAGTGCGTACGTAATTACGAATGTTTTATTAACACGTTGATATTACAATGTGCATGTGTCGATAAATTAGTCTTGGGAATACCGTTTTTACTAAGCTACATAGCTACAGGTCTAAAATTATATTCATTATTCAATCATGAACAATAGCAACCTTACAATAAACAAAAATATATTATTATTTAGTTTCTGTTCTTACTGGACAGATGGCACCTACATCCAAATTTCCTACTTTTCCGGTGGATTTTCTTAAAATCATCTTACTTAAGAATTAAGAACCTTTTTCTGGCAATATTACAAACACAACAAAAAAAGAATTAGCCAAATTGGTGCAGCCGTTTACGTGTGATGGAGCGTCCAAGGTGAGCCATTGTTATTTTGACTTAATCTGAGTAAACGTTGACGTTTTATTCTATTCGATGAACGACCTAAATTAATTTTCCTTTTCATTATGATAAATAGCTAGGCAGATCAGAATATATCTATTGAATAAACAATGACAACAAAATCAGCAAATTGAATCAAAATGAGTCGAAAATGAATGAAGACGTGATTAGAGGTTATAATACAATCTTAGACTTAAAAGAAACGAAAAAAAATAAAAAAAATAAAAAAATAAATTAAATATTACTACTTATTATTATTTACTGTTTAAATGCAGGCATCTTGAATAATCAACAATATATCGGTACATAAGCATTTGGGCCAACTTTTACTTGGCTTCACTTAAAATGTCGGTCGGTTCGTCCTTAGTAGCCGGCAGTCGCGGAATGCACTCACCGCGCACAACTCCCGTTGTCGGCGACGTCGTTGTTTTTGTTGTTTTTGTTGCTGTACGGGTGGGGGAAACCCGAGCATCATAAGAATAACCGTCGGACACGGTGGGGGGTCAGGAAGGATCGAATTAGTAGAGATTATGGAAACCCAGAATGCTTGTCATGTTGCCAAGTCTACGTAACAGGCCATTATTTATAATAATTGATAACTCCTTTGTTTATTAAGCTAGAAAATCGATCAAACGCCATAAACCTTTTCCGCAATGAGCTCTTCAATTAAAAAAAAAAAATCATAACGATCGTTTCAGTAGATCCGAGAACATGGGCCTCAAAGGTTTTCATTTTTACATTTATATATAAAGATTCATATATTTATTTTAAGTATGGATTCTAGATTATCAGTAAAAATGTCTTTCAAAATATTGTTATAAAATTATATTATTAACTTAAATAACAAATATACCATATTGAATATGTCTCAGTTAAATCAAATAAATAAATACAAACTATCCTTCTGAACAAGTCACAATGATATCTAGACACCTACAACAGTAATTGTGGAGAATATCGAATAGTAGGTATATTGCCACTCTTATTAAGATGAAATATAACGCTAATATTGTTTTGAAGTTATACCAACTAGTTAAACCACAAAAAAATAAATATGTATTTTCTTATGAAATACATTTACATTTTACTTACTATCTGCGAGTGCCTGTACACACCATTTGTTTCTTCGCTTGTCAAGGTGGTGATGACATTTGTGAATATTTATTTTATGAACTTTACATGCTATAAAATATTTAGTAACATTATCTGAGATAACAGCTAAGAATCCCATCAGATTCCAAGAGTTTTAGGTTTCTAAACCAATGTGGAGTGTTAGAGTCTAAAGACTCAAAGTCATATATGTCAGTCACAGCTGGTACAACTCTCAAATGAAAAAAGATCATACTACCTACTGAATGACCATTTGATTTTTCCATGTACTGGATTTTGATTTTTAAAGTTGACGATCATGGCAGAAATTAAAATACAATACAATATATGAACTGACAGAGAGTCAACAAAGTAAGTCATTATTCTATAACGTGTCTGAACATAATTATTTCATGTTATATATATTATTATGTGTATAATATAATTACCTACACAAAAGTATTGAAGTATCAGTTGAGATAATTTAAAAGTCAACAACTCAATACTTTAATATAATAATACTATAAATAATATTAGAATACTGTATTTTTAACTGCATTAAAAAAAAAAATAAAAACAATTTCTTCAAAGCTAAACGATTCACTGAGAACACATACCTTATTTAGAAATACCATTGATATATAAAGCAACTAGACAGCCGACCACATGGCCTTGTAAGACCTATAAAGTCTGGCAACCATATTCCATGATAGTAAAAAATCGCAGATTAATCTTATAATCATTGACCTAACATAATAGGTTAATGGATGTTACCATAAAACAATATTATATTCCATGGCATGGTTATAAATGTAATGGATTAATCAATCGTATTTTGCCCTCTTGACATATGATGGCTGCCCGACTTCAATGTACTCATGAAGTCGGCAATCTTGTTATTTTATGTATCTATGAGAGATAAAAATAAATAGTGTTAACTAGGTAATTAAAACAACGAATCAAACGTTTGTAATTAATAATAGTGTTTAATTACCCTAAAGTTGAATCACATATTCTGGCATTGCACCGACTGTCATACCGTTCGATAGATTCCAAATCCCCCGTCGTGCGCACTTTTACTTCGTACACCGATCATAAGTAAAAAGCAGTGTCTTTTTATTTTTGTTGTTAATAAAGTATAAAATTCGTCAGTATGACATACAAATCTCGTAGTGTTCTTTCTTTCTATAACTAATTGCTACAAATCTTTTCAAAACTATACACTTTCGATATAACTATTATTAATCCATTGCCCGCCCGCTAAGTTTTTTTTTTTCATTACCATGTGCTCCATCTTGTATATTTCATTTTTTTTATTTTGAATTAAATGTACGTACCTCATACCATGGAGTAATCCACCAAGGGATCCCTCCCGCGGTGAGCTTCGCCGACGGGCAAGATAGGAGGGAGTACGCTGCGGAGGCGCGTAGTCCTCCATTGGGTAAAGTACGATGCATGTATATTTGTATGCCTTAGCCGGTTTTATGTTAATATATTCACAAATTGTGAGTATGATATTATTATTATTGTATATATATTTATCTATATTATTTTAGCGGTAATTGTCCGATCGTGTCCACATGACCGACTGCCCCTTATGTGGTTCCCCAAAGAGAAAACTATTATTATTATATCTATATTTATCACACTATTAGTGTTGCGTGTTTATACCCATCGATTGTTTATCACGGGGTGACGTAAGCTCCCGTCGAGATTGTTTTTGTTTTTGTGTTAATTTTCTATTGCTGGAGTTTTACGCCAGTAGGCTTCCTCCACTGAAAATTAAATAAATCTCCCCAGTTATTTAAACTTAACCTTTTGTCTTTTTTTATTGTTTTACCTTTTTACCCGATTTTAAAAAATCCTACGGCCTCCTTCACCAGTATGGTGTTTTACGGTTCATAGCTAGGTGACCTATAGTATATTATCAGGGCGTCAGTAACGATAACGTTACAACTTTCTCTCAGACATGCATTGAATAGGTCCCTGAGCATTTCGGTTTTTTAGGTTGCTATCTGCTTGACCACCAAGTCGGGAACTCCATCTGGACCGGGAGCTTTACCCAACGGTATTCTCCGGCTGGCCTCGATTACTTCTGCGTTCGTTACTTCTGGGAAACAGGGTTCTGCAGACATAATCGGCCATGTAATTTCCGGAACCTGAGGAAACAGTGAATCAACGATCGATGTCAGCCTGCCAGGAAAAGAGAGTCCCGGGATCGGTCTTCTGCAAATCAACCTTTTCATAACTATTCTGTATGGTAGGCCCCATGGATCTAATTCCACGAGTGCACATAGATTCTTCCAGCTATCTTCTTTGCTTTTTCTGATTGACTTCTTTAGTTTCTTTTTGGCCTCTTTGAAGCTTGTGTAGTCTGATTTTTGCGTGCTAGTCTGGCAACAGCGGCTTCTTTTATATTTCATCCATGCTTTTAAACAGTCCTTCCTAAGTTCAGCGATTTCTTGGTACCACCAACATGTAGGTCTCTTGCCTCCTTTGTACTCACCTCGTGGCATACAACTGTTGCATGCCTCTTCCAAGTATCTGCCTATTTCTTGAGTACTTGTGGATGCTGTGAGTCCGGCTATTTTAAGATTTGACCCTGCTAAGAAGTTCCGCATTTTGGCTTGGTAATACTTTCTCCATGCCCATCTAGCGGTAGTGTCCTGTTGAGCTGGCTTATTGGTCCTTGATGATACTTCGAAGGATATGTATCTGTGAAGAGAGCCAGTGAACTCGTCCAAGACCTTCCATCATGTATTTGTTGTACTATGCTTCCGGAGACGAATGTGATATCGATATGTGACCTTGATACACCCCCATTCTATATTCTCGAGAAGGTCGGTTTATCTCCGCGATTGCATGGAATGAGGCTGAGACTGGTTGCCCAGTCCACCAGGGCACGTCCCTTCGGGTCTTCGCGACGGTCTTCCCACTCCGGAGACTTGGCATTGAAGTCGCCAGCAACTATGACCATGCCATTTACTGTTCTAACGCTAGCCTCAAGTCTGTCAAGGTAGTCGATGAACAGAGTGGATTCGGTATTTGGGGACCAATAACATGCGTATATTGTAATACCTCCGATTTGCGAAAGCCGTCTTCGTTGTTTGGAGCGATTTTCACTATTGGAATCTTGCTGTTAAGTACAGCTATTGTGGCTCTGCTTCTCGCATCATCGGACCATCCCTCTTCTTCTCTTCGAGAATGTTTTGGTTCACTTATGATCAAGACGTCAATTTCTAGTTGGTTGGCGGTGGCTTCCATGAAATCATGTGCCTCCCTTTTGCCATCTACATTAATTTGCAATACTTCAATCATTTTGAGGCATTATGTTACCGACGCCGAATCGCCTTTGGTCAGGTTTATTGGGCTCATTACCTATCATCTCCGCCTTAAGTTTTCCCTGGAATTTGTTCCTGTCTACCTGTGACGATGTGCACGCCGCCACCATGTGTCCTAGTAGTCCGCAGCCTCCAGGCGTGTCCTGTAGCTAGGAATCTGGGGCACCTGCCAGTGCCTCGATTCTCTCATAGGCGTATTCGACAATTGACATAGCCAACTCTCAGTCTCCCGGCGGATAGTATTTTGCACGTTGCCGCGGTTAATAGCGACACAATGACCCATTTCTGCCCTCTGCTTAGCATCATGGTGGACACTATCCTGACGTCCTCGCTTTTGACTTTGGCCACGGCGCTGATTTCCTTCGCGATTTCCTCTGGTTCCGCCAGCTCGTCGAGGTCCTGTATGACTTTTGGTAGTCTACCATTTCCTTGACTACCAACTCATCACCCATCGCCTTACTTATCGCCTCAACGAGTAGCGTCGATCCTTCCGGCCCAGTATTGACCCAGACCAGGAGATCACCATCCCTCGTCTTAGTGAGGCCAACTATGCCCTATGCTACCGCTTTGACCTGCTCACTAACTTTGAGCTTTTTGAGTGCCTCACAATATTTGCCATTGTTTCCTCACACGATGATAACCGATGGTCAACTTCTTGGTGGCCTGGTTCTCTCCCCGATTATGATTGGTGTCTTCTGGGGCACGCCTGGGATCGGGGTACTGTCTGTGTTTGTCACCGTCTTGCCTTTCAACGCCGTTTTCTTCCTCGAGACCTCTACCCAAGTACCGCCTTCTGCATTGTTTACTTGGGCCGATCGTATGTCACCAACTTCCTGCCTTAGGACCTTGACTTCATGATATCCGTGAGTAGGTCTTTAGTGATTCCGTCGACTAAAGGTGCAGCAACCACGTCTGCAACGTTTGTTGATGCCATGGATGGCGTTGCGTAACTCGCTAGGTCCCTCAACTTTGCTACCACTTGCTGACGCTGTTTACGGGCTATTGTTGCTTGTTTAAAGGCTAGTCCTACTTGAACGAGCTTCGCAACGTTCTTCGCATCCCTTGTCGCCTCGAGTGTTTTGCTTAGCCTTACCTACATACTCTTTCAAACCATTCACTTTCTGTCTTATCCATTTTTCGAGAACTTCACGAAGTTGTCCTTCTCGCGTATCTGTAAATTTCGATATATCTGCCTGCTCCGCCAGAGCATTGTTTCCACTGGCAATTAACTTTTCAGCTAGGGTTGTCTTACCGGGATCCATGCTAGAACCCGGCGGGTGGTCGCCCATGGCAAGGGGGAGGTCCCATGGCCTTTGTCCCCTTTGATGCTACCACTTGCTCCGATCACCTATGGAACTGCAAACTCGCAAGAGGGGGGACAGGAATTCCGTCGAGGAGGGTGCCAAATCCGAAGGTATCAGCGGGTCCCCTCAATGAATTGATTAGCCTAACCTAACCTAACCTAACCTACCCTAACCACCTAGGTGGATTGCCTACCTGATTAGCTGTTGCATATTGTCCGCTATCTGACGAAGTCGGATAACCTACCTAGGTGGCTAACATGCTAGACATTTTAACATGCAGGTTTTTTCATTTTTTTTATATAAATATATATACACTACAGCTACATGTTTATATGTATTGTAATGGTTATTATAATATTATGTATCTATATGTTATTTTTTTTAAGAATTATAATTGCACATTTCTCAAAATGTTTATTGTTATATTATATCATACAATAAATACATATTATATTTGTTTGTATTTATATTTTATATAGTTTGTATTTTTCGTAAATTATTTCGTAAGTTGTGTGATAGGGTTTTCACTTATAGGCACTCGACGTCGGGTCTGCAATCCACCGCAGGTGAATTGCCTACCTGATTTGCTGTACACATTGTCCACGATCTGACGAAGTCGGATTGCCTACCTAGGTGGCTAATTGGAAGTTAATCGATTTTGACTTGAGATGACTGACTTGCTAGACACTCCAACAAGGTTTTCGACGTTACACTTTTTACATAAGAAAAAGCACTGGACATGCGACGGCACATACCACTATATCCACTGCAGGTGGGTTGCTTATTTTGGTTGCGTCTTAGACGTTAGATGACAGACTTGCTAGACACTCTAACATGCAGGTTTTCGAATTTACATTTTTCATACATAAAAGCACAGGACATATGCTGGGGGATAGTATCATCATTGAATTGCTGGTTTTCATGGGCCATGACTTTTGGGAGATTTCTAAATACTGAAACTCAACTTTCAAATGTTCCCACCTTCGAAACGAAGGGCCAGGCCTTATCAGAAATTCTTATCAAAAAACACCTTCTATAAAAGTGCGACATTTATAATACGACTGTGTCTCCAAAATCGATACTCACTTACAACTAACATGGGGGGTCCGGGGGTCTAACTATATATTTCATTTATTTGCCTATCTACGCAACTACTGGGGTCCGCAACCCCGCCGCAGGTGGATAGCATACCTGGTTAGGTTAGGTAAGGTTAGGTTATGCTTCGCATATTGTCCGCGATCCGACGCATTTGGATCGCCTACCTATGTGATTTTATGACTGATAGCAAGACAATCATATAAACCTATTGACTCTACACTTTTTAACAATTTTAACAAACAAAATCTGCGGAGAAACTAGAGGTGATCCTGGATATCATATCCAGCATATCCATTTAAAACGTTCGTGATGGATTGCTATACGCTCAAACTTTTAAACATTAGCGCCAAAATGCCAAGCCTAATCCCCAATCCTTATCACTTATTCTTATCACAAATCCTAAACTTTCTTCTTACAACCTTTGTGACTTTTATTTTTCCAACGACATTGTCTCCAAAATCAGTAACCACTCTCGGCGAGTCCAACGGGCCTCAAGTTTCACTTAGAGCTAAAATAAACATAAAATATACTCGCCTATAATGGCTGCAAACAATAATATTTATTATGCAATTGTTACTAATAATATATATTACAGTTAGAGTGTTAAATCAGTTAGCTTATCAATTTATTAGCAGAACGAAAAGAGTTCGGTTAAAAAATTAAAATTATTTTCAATCAACTATGATTTATGACTATAATATAGCCATATAGGTGAGATGATTATTATCACTAGGTCCATGATTGTGAAATATATACATAATTAGTAAGTAACGTTATTTTTAACGCTGTACTTTATAAATAAAAAAGTAATGTAACGTGATAAAAATAATTTTAGTTAACCCAAATGTAATTTAAATAAAACTATTTGAAGTAACGAGTAACTCAATTTCATTACTTTTTAAAGTAATTTACTCAACAATGCTATAACGTGTAAGTAATGTATGTATATTCTAATTTTATAGGTAGTTTCGATCCTGTGGCTCACTTTCTTTCAAAGACGCTACACAGATATTTGTAGTCTCCGTCTTACAATTGCATATTTAGTTTTGAAATTAATTATGAATATTTTTAATTTATGCTATGCTATTTACGCGAAACTTACTAAAAAAATGAACTATAGTAAACAATCTACATACAAACACAGATAATATAATTACCATCAAGTTGCATAATGGATATATTCACTCTAATTTCTAAACTAACTGAACTAAAAAGCGTTCTCTTGAGTGTATATCGATGGCTAAGAGGCCAAAAGTTGTATGTCACAAACATTAAATTTTACAGGAGAGCAGTTTTAAGATTTGAAATTACCAAAATATTTGTGTTGTAGATTTTTGTTTTTCGGTGTTGCAACTGATTTATTTGTAAAATATTCTGTAGATTACATAAATTATTACATTTAGGTCTTAACATTTTTTTTCAACGTAATTATAATGTTTCTTTTAAATTTAAATGGGACTTGTTATGAATGGCAATTATAATATATTTTTACCGTGAACATATAAGGTTTTGATGGACATATTAACAGATGTTAATTTAATATAAGCTCTAATTAATTTATTATATAAATAGTTAAAATGTACGTAAGACTAATTTTTTTAATATAAAAATCCAATTTGTTTATATAATTGTAGTAAAAAGTATAAGGTATAAAAAATATTGCAATTTTTAATTGAATGTAAAAAATAATAAAGTAGCATTTTTCATGAAATTTTTAGTCAAATAAAACCCGTGTTTAATGATATTTTATGCTAATTGAAGACCTCTTATTATTTAATGTAATTTAAAATTAAAAATTTTTATTATTTAAAATAATACGTCCGGACGTATTCATTTTTTATAAATAGATAAACAAATTAAATATTATCTAAAACATTACACGTCCAAAATTGAATGTATTGTTTTTGACAAAAGTAACAAGTCCGGACTTGTTATATTTGTCCACTTGATATTTAGATCATGTTAAAATATTTATTGTATGTCTCATTAAATTAGGACTTATTATATGTGTGCACTAAAAAAACCTATCTTGCACTAAAAACTCAAAAATTAAAGTATAAATAAAACATGTTTTAATTATGATATTGACTTGTAATGTTTTACCGAATCAAAAAGACGACCCAGATAAACTCTATGGACTAATAAAACGATTTTGAGAAAAATTGGACTTACAACTTTTGGCCTCTTAGCCATCGATATTTGCTATGTTATGCACTTATAAGACCAAGACAACAAATGGCCGTGTAACGTCCTCTTAATGTGTCTATATTGTACAAAATATATACAATATTGTTATTTTACTGTCCATTATAACAACAAGTTATATAAGAAATTTTTTATCTCATTTTCTATTTAAATATAGAAATATTTGAAATAACAGCGATTGAAATTTTCATTTTACATTTTATGAATAGAACTTCTAAAATACTTTACGAACAAAATATAACAACTCTTATGATCTGATCTTCAATCTTCAATGTACAATGTACATTGTATCAAATGGATATTAGTTAACAGACTAATGGATTAATATTTAATACCTAATATGCCACACTGATCACAGAATTAAATACCTATTCTATTTTAACTATATAAAAAAAAATTTTACGTACAAATCCGTTCTTGAAAAATATATAATAATAATTAAAATAACTATAGAAAAAAGTTGTATTATTAGGATTAGATTTATGAAAATACCATTAATTGGGATACTATACTATGAAAAACATAGCACATAAATATGCAATAGGCAAGATAAAATCCACAACGATTACTTACCAACTAATAACTCTAAATAAAAAAAAACAAATAGGTGTGGTAAAGTTTTTATTTTATATAAAACTTATTAAACATCATAATATGAAAAAGATGGTCAAGTAGACACTATTTCTGCAGTACAGTAGAACATGGAGTCAACAGCCGTGGTATAACATTCCTCCCCCCACAACATTTTTATAATGAAACTGTTACGCTTATAGTCTCAACGTCTCCACAAATACTTTATTAATTTATAATATTAGCAGTAGGTACTATTAGTAGCTTAAAATTTTTATAATATTGATATAATCGATATTGTAAAGATTTTAAATATAATAACAGGTAGACAAGTTGGTACCGTTCTGCTGTGCAGTAATCGTCGAGCATGGCATTTTAATCGATGTGTTATATTTGTGTTAAATAATAAATCATTGCATACGAAAAATAATTCTGAGCTGAGACATGTTTTCTTAGGTTACCCCGTACATACGGTAGAGTTCGTATTATATATTATATAGGTGTCATGCAACATATTTATATTTATAAATGTTACATGCCAAAAAAATGTTATTGACATTGAATATAGTCAAATAGTTAATATTAACTATCCATAAATACGCAATAAGTACAAAATAAAGAAAAAAATACAAACCTTTTGTTGTTTCTAGATAAAAAAAAAAGATGTGTTTAAGTTTTTATATTAATAAAATTTGATTTAATTTGTTACTAAACGTAAGTAATATTAATAAAGTGGGAAAATGGACACCACTTTGCTGCACAGTACTACAATAGATGTCTAGAGGAGTCTCTGTAACTATTGTGTTAAATTTGATATATATTTGATTCAATGATATAAAACCATACTGAGTGAAGACAGTGTTTGTCATACTATAATAATTAATATGACTAAGTATTTTTTATGATAGGACTATTATTAAAGTAATTTATTTTACTATTAGAGTGAAGAGATTATATTGCATTTTTAAATGTATAATATACACCTAGCCACCCCCTAGGTTAGGTTAGGCTAACCTACCTTGTAAACATTAAAGTTTCATTGTTTCAATTACTTACTCACAAAGTTTATTAATTACAACAAAATTTCTAAAAACATTTTTCTTTTTTTAAACATCTAATTTTGTTCAAATTTGAACTTAAAATATCTGTAAAAAATATGCATTTACATATTTTTAGATTTTTTAGTTACAATATGAACTATTTATACGAATCTATGTATATATGTTCAATCCCAGTAATAGTATAGTAAAGTTATTTTTAATTTTTACAACCAATAAATAGATTCATTTTTCAAATAAAAATCACCCTAAATGCAGCTTATAAAAGCATTTTTACCGTCTCAAAAGAAGAAATTAAAAAAATACATTATTGTTTCTGATACTTTCTCACCCCTATAAGAATCTAAAACGTTTAAATATACATTCCACATAATATAACATTACAATATAAGTAAGTACTTCTTTATATAAAATGTAAAAAAATATTACGTGATACGTACCTAATGGTTCTGTAAACAATAATGTTTAATCGATTTATAGCTATCAATTATACCTAATATTTTACATATGTAGGTTATGATTCATTTGTAGATAACGTGGAGATCACCAAATGAACAACGCAACAACCAAATCGACTATGTGTTGAGCATTTTAAACAAATATATGAGGCAAAAAAAAAGAACTGATGCGGATAACGATAAAAAAAACATTGTTCAAGACACCGCAAATAACCAATTGGGGTAAGTAATATACTAAGAATCGAAAAAAAATAATATTTACAAAACATCCTTAATTAGGCAGAAGAAGACTGTAAGTAATAATACATACGATGTATATTATACAAACGTGAACTTCTTTAGCTAGGATTATAAATTATCCCATGAAAGCTCTAAAAAATTATCACGCTAATTCCATCTAAAGAGGAGATAGTAAATAAACGGCCAAAATACTTTAATCAGTTATTTAACTGTGGTATTCCAGATAGCTTATTCCAATTTAAAAATATACAAACTAATAATACAACCTGCTTAGCACCGAGTAAAGAAGACATTTAGGGACAAATAAAAATTCTAATGAACCATACGTCACCCGGAGAAGATAGTATTTCTGGAGAATTATTAAACAGTATGGGTACCGGTTTTCTATTGACTATGTGGCTAGACAAATAAATTAAATTTGAAGAAGAGGCAAAATCCTAGATGAGTGGGAAACTGGTGTTGAGTCAACTGTCCGAAAATCATATGTTCGAAAGTCATGTGTTCAAAAATGTGTGTTTGAAAATAAAGTTATGCCATCGAAAAATTCTATCTTAGAAAAGCCATGTGTTCGATAAGTCATGTGTTTGAAAGGTAATTTGATCAAATAGTTATGTTTCAATTATCAGACTCTTATAAATGTACCTAACCTAAAATTACATTAATATATATTTCATAAAATATAATAAAACAAACCCACATATTAATGAAAATAAAATCTAATATATAAAATTCTCGTGTCACAATGTTAGTTACCATACTCCTCCGAAACGGCATAACCGATTTTTATGAAATTTTAAATGCATATTCAGTAAGTTTGAGAATCGACTACTATCTATTTTTCATACCCCTAAATGATAAGGGTTGTCAACAAAAAAATAAAAATAATATTACTATTAAAATAATAATAGTGTATTATATTATATTGGTTGCTATTGGTTAATTGGACATGTTTGTTGATTTGTATAATTATTTGTTATATATATGAATGTTTGTATGTAGATTAGACCTCTGGGAAGAAGATAGGCTAATTTAAAAAGGGTTAAATTTGGTTTTGTTAATATCTACCACAGGTAGATTGCCTACCTGATAATATACTGCTGCGAATCAGAATTTTTATTCCGGGCAACAGAAAAGTTAAGATAAATCTAGAACATCATAAACCTAATTTTAATAACACATTGAACAAAGTTTGAGTCATATACAGTTTGTACATTTAACGGGTAATGGAGTGCACGGGATCAGCTAGTATTATATATTATTAAATTGTATTATTATTATAGGTAATTTTATTAATATAAATGTATAAAACAAATGCAAATATAAAAATAATAAATAAATATTTATAAAATTAAATTATGTGTAATGGCTTTTAAAAATTCCAGCTTTCCTAACTTATCGTCATCGTAAATTCCAGGTATTCACTATTACGATTGCTCACACAATATGAAAAACCTGTTTTCCGTGTGAGATATATCGGACCACGTTCTAGATCCAATTAGTTTAGCAGTTTTTTATTTAAATTCTAACAAATAATCTTTCAAACACATGACTTATCGAACACATGGCTTATCGAAGATACAATTTTTCGATGACATGAAATTCCGAACACACATTTTTGAACACATGGCCGTCGATCAGGCAACCGGCACCCATGCGAAAGAGTGCTGATATATCCTATACCCAATGCACAAGCAGATATGTTATAATTACAGAGGCATCACTCCATTAAACGTTCCTATCCAAGTTTATACTAAATAGAATCAATCCATGGGAAGAAACCGTGACTGCATAGACAGACATTCTCTATTGAATATAATACTAAAGCAGTTCAAACTACCCAATAAATCATTTAGCTTGATAGAAGCAAATATCATACACATGGAAATCGAAAGTTGGCAATATTTTATCACAATATGTACCAATTACTAGTCCCTAAGACTTGTTTAAGACAAGGTGATGATTTATCACCCTTATTATATTTTAATATAGAATAATAACAAATCATCAGACAGAGCATTATTGCGAAGACAATAGAGTACTTTGAGTGACTGCATAATGAGAACTACATAAAAT
Organism: Metopolophium dirhodum; assembly: GCF_019925205.1. NCBI lineage: Eukaryota > Metazoa > Arthropoda > Insecta > Hemiptera > Aphididae > Metopolophium > Metopolophium dirhodum. Next base: position 36,507,259 of record NC_083565.1, on the reverse strand, counting down.
ACGGATGTAAAGTGTGGATTTTATGAAAATCAGAACAAAACAAACTGCTGATTTACGTAATAAAAATAGTAAAAATAATTTCTGATCCATGTATACAGGGTGAATTTGTAAACATGCTCACCCCATTCTTATGCTTAAATTATGCATATATTCAAATTTTGAATTTTAGAATTTTTAAGTGTCATTAAAGACGATAATTTCGATTACTTAGATTTTTCACAGCATTTAAGGAGTATCCTGTGGCGATACCAACTTTTGTTTTTCAATTGACAACCTATATGTTTTAAATCAAAATGTGATTCAGATTAATTTTCTGAAAACTTTGACGTATCGTAATCGAAATTTGAACGAAAACTTCCGGACTTATTCTATTGGAAAGAATTATTTATTATAATTCGGTATGCAGTATAAAATATTTGTTAATAAGTTAATAATGGTTAAAAATTAATATTGGCCCTGACAATTTTCAAAACAAAAGGAAATATAAATTAATATCCTTTTTATTTTATCGATGTTGTCTTATAGCCTATGGACATCATTAATTTGTATACAATATAGGTACCCACCTATAATAAAATACTGAACAAAGCGCAAATTAATTAGCACATATGTACATGATTCCACACTTCAAATATTATGTAATAATCAATTATTAATACATACTATAATGGAAATAAACATAGCTACTACACATATTATATCCATATTTATACACGTTCGGTTAGTTGCTTCCAGATTACGCACGTGCTTTAAGAGCAGGTAAGGTAAAGTAATTTCAGATATCATCGTTTATAGATAAGATAATTGCCAATTGCGATAAACTACGAACCAAGATAATGGACTAGCTTCGTGTTGGCTGGAGGTGTTGGGTGGGAGAAGATAGTATCCATAGACCTATAAACTAATGGATAATGCATTTTATCTGGGCCAATATTAATTTTTAACCATTATTAACTTATTAACAAATATTTTTACTGCATACCGAATTATAATAAATTATCAAGCTCGTATCCATTTACAATGTATTTTAGTATTTAATAGACTATTATCCTTATTCCTTAATATTTCCAATAGAATAACTCCGGAAGTTTTCGTTCAAATTTCGATTACGATACGTCAAAGTTTTCAGAAAATTAATCTGAATCACATTTTGATTTAAAACATAAAGATTGAAAAACAAAAGTTGGTATCGCCACAGGATACTCCTTAAATGTTGTGAAAAATCTAAGTAATCGAAATTATCGTCTTTAATGACACTTAACTCGTCAGTGGTCGCGATGTGAGCGCGGCACACACCTCGTTATTATTTTGAGAGCCACTTATTTATTTATTACTTGATTCATCTGATATTATTTATACCTTCAATCGAAACATGTTTAAATATACTTTTGCAAATATAATAACTTTATAGATAATTATCGATTAGATATCGACATGCAATGTTGTTAATATCCATAAATTGAGTATTGCACTCACTCAATAGATCAACCTAATACTATTTCGTAAACTCGAAACGTTAGACCTATTTTTAAGGAGCACACAATATTCATATGCTGTATAATAATCAGCAAAATATTCCAGACAACTAAGGCCAAGTTGAATGATAATGATTATATTATGTATAAACAATTATAAATTAATTTTTAGTGGTGAACAATTTATAATTGAGAAAAATTGTAAGAACATTTTTTGTAAAAGATTAAAATTTAAATAATTGGTTGTTGGTTTCAATATTTTATGTTCATTGTATAATAAATAATGAAGAAAAAACAACGAGGTGAGCGCAGCGCTCACTCAATACCAATGGCGGGACTCTACATAGCGATACCAACGACGGGTTAAAAATTCTAAAAATCAAAATTTGAATATATACATAATTTAAGCATAACAATGGGGTGAGCATGCTTAAAAAATCACCCTGTAGACAAAACCACAGGAAATGGATTCTACAAAACAGAGAGCTTAAATAGTTGTTCCGAGTGCCTGATATAATAAGGGAAACAAGAAAAAAGAGACTCAAAAGGACAGGACATGCATGGAGAAAAGGAGTAACATAGATGGTTCAATGCACATTACCACAAGAATAATCGCCTCAAGGGCGTCCAAGAATAAAATGGAAGGACCAAATCAAGTAGGATATACAAATGGTTGCCTCAAATTCTGATTGGCATGTTATAGCGGCAGAGATGGTGAAGTAGCAAAAAATGTTTTTAATTGTATGACCTCAATGGTCGATTACAGAAGAGAGCGAAGAAATAAATTATATCATCGTGAAATTAAGATATTTGAAAGTGTCTTAAAGGATGACTTTACGAACAAAATGTACTACAACGTTTCTGATCTTTGATTATAATGTCTATTTAACTATAAATGGACATTGAAGCTAATGGATGAAATAATTTGTATTTAATACTACAGTACAATCTTGGAATCTCACACAGAATAAAATACTTATTATATTTTAATAATATTAAAACAAAACAAAAATGTACGTACCAAGCCATTCTTGATAAAAAAAAAATATATTAAGAATAAATAACTATAGAAAATGTTTATACAATTTGGATAACATAGGTGAAATGCAAAAATATCATAAATTGAAATACCTAATGTTTATGAAACACGTATCACATGAAGTAACCTACCTATTTAAGTAATAAGTACAGTAAAAAACGAAAAAAATTACGTACTTATAAATGCATCTAGATAATATTAACAAACAGATAGGTGTGGTTAAGATTTATTTTAATAATAAGTGGAATAAAACTTATAACCATAATATGTAAAAGGTGGGCAAGTATACACTGCTCTGATGTTCAGTTTGAGTGCTTAGGAGGCCGCTGTAACGAATATATTAAACTTGGATTTATATAAAATCATTATAATATAGATTAGTTGAGCCCCCAAAGTACCAATTTTACTGATTTTCTACCAGAAAGGGTAAGAACCTACGTAGAAAATCAAAGTTTTTTTACTGTCCCAAAAGGTGAGGACCTACTCAAAAAACTCACACACACACATCATTGTAAAATCAATAGATCCATCTCAACTTTCAGTATCTCAAAATAATATTAATTTTAATTTATAGAAAGATAGAGGTAATATTTGGTTTACAATATAATAACCGTTTATATTATGTTTGAGACAGGAGACAAAACTTTATTTTAGGTATGCTACTAACTAACTTATGAAAGTATGAAACATAATATGAAAACATGATAAACATTTAACTTACTAAAGTCATTACCTATAAAAAATTAGAAAAAATATTTAGTTGACAACATTAAGTACCATTTACAATGTCTACATAACTACAAATATAATTGATTATGATTTTATGGAGGTTGAGATCAATAAATTATTATATGACTAATTTACAAACTAAAATATCATTTCCAAGGATATTTTATTATATTATATAGTATGTTTTTTGTTTTCTTTTAGTTATATTCAGAGCTTGAAACTGGTTACCGGTTTTTTACCGAAAACTGGTAATTTCCCGGAATTTCGGGGAACCTATAATGGGTTACCGGTTACCATGATAATTTTTCAGCTAACATAAAACGTTATAATAACGTAATAAGTTTTAACCGGTTAAGCACCGATTACCGATATTTATAAAAATACTGACTACCGTTACGTATAAACTATAATTATATTATGTTTAATTTATTTTAGCTACATAAATGATTATACGCACGTAGCTACTAATGGTATAATAAATAATAACTTCTTAAAACTATTCTTAAATCTTACTATTATATCTGCGTTTTTTTCTCTAGTCTCAATTCTTGTAATAATAATTCAAATAATTGGTATTCTACATTTCTATTTCCTACCTACCCATAACATAAAATATCGTTGGTTGGTAATGAGTAATGACGGTACTCGATAGTCGATATTCCAGGTCTCCTTCATCGTATATTGTACTGGGAAATCTAAAAATAGCTTGATTTCTATAACAACACGAATATTGTAATAAGTATACGGGTACAAACGTGTAGTACAATTTTTTTTTAAAAAACCGGAATTCAATCGGTTCCGGTAACCGACATTTTTTGGAAGCGGTTATCACTTAACGGTAACCTGTAATTTTGAATGTAGTACCGGTAATTGGTTACCAAGCCCTGATTATATTGTAGCCTGTAGGTTGCACTAATATTTTCCAGAAATATATCAAAGATGTTATAATGGTAAACAGTTCTAATAATACAATTGTATACAGGGCCACGTTCGAAATGGGTGAGTGAGTTTAAGAATTTCAAACCATCCCCGCTTACAACATGGAAAGTATTTGTAGAACTTTATTTACAAACATCTACAGTCTACACATGCCAAAACATTTTAAAGTATTTTTGTTTCTATGATTTACTGATTAAATTATAAACACGATTCACGAATGACTTATGAAAATAAAATTATTTAGAAACCTGGAACCACAAAACAGCATACGTTTTACCACACACACAATGTTTTATGCCAAAAATAACTCGTGAAAAAATACAAATTTAATTTTTAAAAATAAATGAATTTATAAAAACTTTTCTGTGTTAGGCCCGAATAATATCCAAGTATTATATGCAAGTACAATAGCTTAAATTTAACGTTAAGATCGTAAAATCAATGATAATAATTATATCTAATATACTTTTAAATAATGTAACAGGTTAGGTCTAATCATATAATTTACATATCTGTTAATTACAATTCACTTACCGTTAAATCCATCTATTAAGTGTAGGGTCGCTATTAAGTTTTAAAATTATCCGTATTAAATTATACACGACTATGATTCACTTATCTCTAATTGTCCAATCATGGTCCACTAAATATATGTATTAAAGACTATAATATCTAACAATTTATTGATTTATTAAAAATGTTGTTATTATTATTCTTTATACAGTCTGGTATTGGTCTAACAAGCTGGTACAGTTAGTTGTCACGGTGTATTAAATATAATATTACTACCTATATACCTAGTTATATTATATCAATGCTGGTGTATTGGTGTTAAAGACTTTGTATTATACAAATAAGAATTTGCAGGGCTGGACATCAATAAGTTAAAAAGTTTATTTTATTTTATTATTTCTTTTTTATTTAACTAGTTACTTTTGGATTTTCATTAACTTAGGCACTAAATTTATTTTATAACTCGACATCACTTAACTTAACTTAACGAATGATTGTACATTCGAAGAAATAAGTTATGTTAATTTATTTTATTTTTAATTGTATTACATTAAACACTATATATTCTCCTATCACTTCTCAATAATAATACTCGAATGCTCTGCATACATCAGAAGATATTCAACATATTTTTAAGGTGAGTGGTATGGACAGTTATTTTGCCAAAACATACCAATCGTTTGTCCATCATACTGGTAGATCTAGTAATGCGATACAGTGGCAGATCCAATAGGGAAAGGGGCATTCAGATCAGATCACTTTTTGCAATTTCCGAGCCGAGGCTGTGGCTTGTACGCGCCTGTATGGGATTACTCCACTATTTCTTTTAGATACTGTCACACACACTAATGATCACTTACCACGCCCACATTTACAAGAGCCACATGCATGCAATTTGAAAATTCCCCATTTTTAACTTTTTAAAAACAGTTCCTAACACCGATCCAATCAAATATGTGGTTCAAAACAAATTCAGTTTTCTGGGCTGTCGTTTTTTATTTGAATTTAAATATAGGTTTTTTATGTGGACGTGTATAAATTGTAGATAGTCGTCAATACAATATATTTGTTTTTTTGTATATGGCGTCCGTACGCCTTTTTGGCAGAATTTCTATTGGGCACAAGTAGGTTTCTGCAATTGGGGGATGGCGGTCTCGCAGTTTAGAAAGTCTAGAAACCTAACCTACCAAGAGACATTATTTAATATAATATAGGTGGGAATATTTAAAGCTGTAAATTTTTAACACGTTGTCATGCCAGTGAAGCATGATTTGCTGAGGTGACATTAATATTTTGCTTTATAACACCGCCGTACGCGTAGGTAAAGTTTTTACAAATATAGTAATATCAACGTTTGGGTAGCTAAACTGATTAGTTCTTAACATCCGGTATTGAATATCTGATCGTGTAATTTATATATTATACTTATGTATAATTCATATTATGAAGTTTTTTTATTAAATTATTTAAATAGTGTTCAAAAATGATTTTAGGATATTTTCTGTGACCCATTACAGAAATAATTATTTTTTTGCGAAATGATTTTTAATTGTTAATGTTAGTAAGAATTTTTTTTGTGAAATATTTTTTAATTAATAACTTATTATAGAGTATAGACCAATCTCAATAGTAGTAATTTTAGCTAAAATCATTGAAAAAATAATTAAAAATCAACTATTAGAATACTTGGAAAGAGATAAAATAATATTTACTGGACATACGGGTTTAGAAAAAATTAGGAACAGAAGACTCATTTCATTCTTGGACTTGGAAAAAGCATTTATTTTTTAAAAAGTATAGTTACCATAATAATTAATAACAAATAAATCATATATTCAATAAACAAATATATTATTCATTCAGAAACAATATCATTTTTGTGCAATATTCATCAATCCATTATCATACAATAATTGTTAAGACTCAATAACCGTTCACCTATACTATCTTAAATCGTGTCTTACACATCATACATAACATTATACTGTAGCAGGGAGTGGCGCAGTTCTATACCTTGCGCCACGCGAGGAGGCATCCGGCAGCAGACCAAAACTCGTCTTTTTTTTGCGCATCCCCACCATATAACCAGATCACCACCTGTCGTTTCGGCGGCAGGTGTGTACCATATACCAGTGGCCGCATGGAGGGGGAAATTTGGCCTCGAGACGATGGAGCGCCGTCATTTGGATGTGCGTGCAGGATGCATTCTCTCGTGGCGTGGAGTATATAAAAATGTAATAGTAAAAGTTTTCAAGTCTGTCTACCGTCCCAAGTTCAGTTGTAGAACATATCGAAATAATAGGTACCTAGTGAAAGTTCTAAGCTTTTCAAAATCAAATATTTGTTTTGCGCTAGTAAACGATCTCGGCATAAAAATACTATTTTTATCAAAAAAAGGGGGCTTAGGTTTATCACGAAAACCAGTATTTTAACAATACGTAGACATTTGTGACATAGATATTTTCCAGCTAATCTATACCAATTATTATGTTACTTAAGAGGATGTGAGGCAGACAGTTATTTTAGTCAAAACATACCAATATTTTGTTCATTATACTGACCTAGTAATGCCATAATACTTTTTAAAACGGATTTAAATTTGTTATTACCTCTACTAGAGATCGGTTATTCCACTTTTCCCAATTTCACCCCCAATTTTGAGTATAGCCATTCCGCAATCTATTTATTATTATATTATACAGTACATTATTTTACATCATTCATCGAAACAATAAACGTATTATAGAAGCCAGTAGGTATACAATAAAAGGTATTTTTAATTTATTTTAATTTATTTGTTTTGTGAATGATTCATTATGAGTACCTATCAACAACTATACGATTATGTATTAAACTTATTATAATGATGACATTATAATTTTTTAGTTATGTGGAGTACCATAAACATTTTAAGTTACGTATTATTTGAATATAAATTATTAATGTATAATATTACTTCGACATTTGGCTGAAAATAAAACAATAGATTTTTATTAGTTATTATTGTCTATTTACTACAAAATACAAATTACAATATAATAATTTTCACATAATAATGAACTATAAAAAATTTAACCATCCACCCGATTATTTTGTATAACTAGGAACATCATTCAATTTTTAAACAACTACATTATAAAATATTATGTTCTAAAGAATCAACAATTTTAAATAAATCTTATAAGATTATATAGAAAGAACAATGTATGTTATTGTTGATATTATTGATTAATTGTTGCTTGACTGGACTAAAATAATATTTCTGCAATATGTCAAACAAATTATATGAGTCATACAATTTATAAATATAATAATATACAGCTGGATACTAAAATTAATTTAATTCAAAAAAATATTCAATTTTATTCAAAATCTCTAGGTAACCAGGGATCTTTTGGTACGAACGTCTCTTGAGGTGGCGTGTTGGGTTCTCGGGAAAAGTAGGTACGTTATGATAGGTAGGAGACTTAAAGCTTAGGTTTGTATTGTAGTTTGGAGGAAAACCTGTATAATGTATATATCAGGGCTTGAAACCAAAAATATTTTTGAAGATTTCGATTTCAACTATCGATATTTATTTTTTTTAATTTTGATTTCAGTTTCGTATATTGGTAATTTTTTTGTTTTGTTTTTGATTTTGAATATCGGTTTTATTTTTTCCGATTTCAATTTCGGTTTCGATTTTTAGTATGATTTTTTAAGTTTTGTTTGCGGTTTCGGTATCGATTTCAGATTTTAACGGTTTAACCAGTGTTCAAAATCGGTATCCAATATCAGTTTCAAGTCCTGTGTAATATAGTTTGGCTATTTGATCAATTAATTGAATTTTAAAAGAATGTTTGAATTTCTGCTGATATATATCAACACAATACACAGATATAATAAAAATATTATAATCATATTATAACAATAAATAATTTCATACCTTGTACTATATTAATGGTGCCTGAAGTCACTCGCATAACCCAAATTGCTGCACTTAAAATTGTAAACGATATTAAACTATTATTCTTAAAAGAAATCATTTTTATTTAATATAAGAAAATAATGAAAATAATGAAAATAATGAAAATAATGTGAACGTTGAACAATAAATAAAATAAAAGAACGTTTCTCGATTTCTCCTATAAACGAACTGTTCCTAATCCATAGCTCATAAGCACAAAATAATTAATAATGTTCACAAAAAGTCGTTATTTAACACAAATAGAATAATATTATTTTCCCTGTTGTTGCACGGTGTTCCACGCATTTATTATTTTTTTAACGCCTGAGTAAATAATTTGTATACGGTACATGCAGTTGTCACATAGACGGGAAATGAATGTGGGGCACTAATTTATCACAGTAAAACAAAAAATAATAATAGTATAAAATATATTAGAAGCTATAAACTACTAAACTAAGTACTAATGACTTGAAATTCTAATAATACTAGCTGTGTCCCTCATACTCCACCCCCGTGGGTATTTGTTTACAAATAGTGGAGCTGTTGCTCGTGCAGTCGTGCATAAGATTTGTTTATTTTATAAAATGAGTATATAAATATGAGTTATATTTCGGTAAAGGTAAATAAATAAACAATAAATGAATAAACCAGTAAGGTAGGCGGACTGGTGGGTAATTACAAAATTACCTTTAAATTAAGCCCATAGCCTGGTCGACGATGTACTCTTTCATTAAGAAAAAACATCATGAAAATCGGATGAGTAATTTCAGAGTAGGTACATTAGACACAAAGATTTCATTTTCACATATATATTTAGCACGTAAATATATGAATATAGAAGTATATATTTAGATTCTTGAATTTACTTCTCAGAACAATTCATATGTAAACGCTGATAAAACACAAACAAAAGAAAAAAGTCAGGTTGCAGGTAGCTTGAAACCCACAGGTTCTATAGATACTATCGCGGTCGGTCACGGGAATACCCGAAATACCCTATGCAATTATACGTAAATAGAATAGCTTTATTTTTTAATTTTTATACGTAATTTATATAACTTTATACTCATTTATCCTTTAGTAAAAAGTACACTTCCTTTCATGTGGACTCTTTTCGTTGTCAAGCATTTTTTTATTTTACTGTTGTCAAATATTTATAAACAAACGTTGTCAATTTTAGATGGTCTCTTACTTCGTGAAATTGTTATGAAAAATATGATTCACAGTCCATGTAGAGATTGGTGCAAAAAAAAAACCGAACAAGTTGAAAGCATTTTCCAAAACCTATTTAAAATGTAACTGTGATTGATGAATATGGTTATCCTACATATCGTCGCAGAAAAACTGATGGTCATGATCATCCTCACGGTGGAACAGCCGATAATCAGTATGTTGTCCCTTACAATCCCATATTGCTGAAAAGGTTCAGTTGTCATATAAATACATAAATAGTGTCTACTATTAAATCTGTTAAATATTTATATAAATATGTATATAAAAGATATGAGATGCTGCGTCGGTCATAATCACTCATGAAACCGAAGGTAATAAAAGCTTTGTAAATCATGACGAAATTCAAAATCATATAAAAATATGATAAGTCAACCCTATTGAAGGATGCAATCAAATTTTAGGCAAGCCCTTACAGAAAAAAAGCCATTAGATCATGCGCTTGCCAGTACATTTACCAAATCAACAATCTGTTATCATTAGTTAGGAAGCCACAGACGATTATATAATGAATTCATAAGAAAAAAACTATGCTTATGGAATATTTTAATTTAAATCTACGTGATTAAGAAGCGCGATAGGTACGTATGCTGGGATTCCATCACATTAAGTTTTTAAAAAAGAATCTAATAGTTCGAAAAGATCACGGCAAATACGTACGCAATAATTTAATGTCATTGGACGGATGTATTCAATAAGTCCAAGTCAAACTGAATTGTATCATCTTCGTTTGTTGTTATTAATAGTTAAAGGTACTACGAGTTTCAAAGATTTAAGGACTGACTTCAATAAAATCTGTTGTACATTTCATGGAGCATGTTTAGAACTAGGCCTTACTGAAGACGATGGAGAATGAAAACGTGCGATGACCAAAGGTAAAATATGGATGATATGATGCCATGACAATTAAGATGTTTATTTGCAAGTATTTTAATTCAATGTCACCCATATAGTCTGGGAGAACTATGGGAAAAGTTTAAAGATCCTCTATCACAAGATTTTCAAAGAAATCATTCTGTTTCAAATTCTCATTGGAAAGCTTACCATGAAATAAATAATTTACTGCCTCACAATAGGCGTGACATCAGCGACTTTCCCAGTACGCCATCATTGACTGACTATGAAATGAGTGATGGTAATCCAAATATGGACAAAATACTCCTTCAACTTTACCAAGAAATTAGACAGCGTCACTATATGCAGTTAAAACAAAGCAAAAAGATATTGCTAATATAATTTTAGAGATCGTTTCAGTGGAGGATAGATCTAAATATCCCAGTTCATGTTTTTACATGGATCGACCTGGTGGATCAGGGAAAACTTTTGTTTACACGACTCATTACATGTCATTTACAAGTGTTTCGGCAATATCGCTTCCTAATGGAATAACTGTACATAATGTGTTTGGATTGCCTGTTCCGCTTTTTTCGGACTCCACGTCACATATCAAAATTCAATCTACAGAAGCTAAAGAATTAACAAACTATGGTTTTATAATTTGGGACTAAGGTCCGATGGCGCCAAAATACTTTATGGAAGTAGGCGATAGAACTTTCAGATATTTCATGAATAATGATTTGCCGTTTGGCGGGAAAGTTATATGGATTACTGGTGATTTCAGACAATTATTATCTGTCAAGATTAATGCTACACGTAGTGAGTTGGTAAACCTATTGTAAGAGTTTGGTAGATTTTACCCTACCAAAAACTACCCACGACCAAAGGGGAATACTTTGGTCGAGACCTGTGAGCCGCACCGCGTGAGACCCGAGGGTCAAGTCGGTGGAGCTCACAGGCTTTGTTACACGCATGGGCTAATGAAAGCCCAAGATTTATGGGGGGAAATAAGTTAAAATAAAATAAATAATACGAATGCTTTTTTTACGGGTAATCAGGTGAGTGTATTGTACACAAATAAAATAGTTATTAATTTATAAGGTGGCGCACGGCAAATACACGAAATATAAGGTGGCACATGGCATATACAATTTAAATAAATATAATATAAAGAACGAAACATAGGGACATTTTTCCCGGCCCACAGGAGGCTACACACAGTATCAATCACAGTGTGCCCTCACGGGGTTACCGGGAAAATGTACAGGTGGTTTGTTTAAACCGGGGAAAAATTACAGAGGGGCCCGCGTCTTGCAATGCCTAATATTTTGACAAATATTAAACATATTTTTCTATTAAGAAAATGCACGTCCGACGTGTTACTAGTTGGCAAAAAAAAAACGTCTGTTCGGTTTGCCGTGGGCAAAAGTAGTAAGTGGTCGGTGGCCAAGCAGTCAGGCCGTTGCTGAACTTGGTGTTGGGTCTTGATGGAGTGGGGCAGGTCAGTGTCGTAAGTTTGCGAGAATTCATACAGTAATTGGGATATAGAGACAGTATTGCCTGCGGGCCGTGCCGGCGGACGCGATGTGACCTGTGAGCAGCACCGCGTGAGACCCGAGTCAAATCGGTGGAACTCACAGGCTTTGATACACGCATGGGGTATTGAAACTCCAAGATTTATTTTGGGGAAAGGGTGGATGAATAAAGATATAATAAGTTATAATTTTAAGGTAATCACGTGGGTGTATTTTACATAAGTTCAATAATAAATAATCGAATAATAACATTTTCAGACTTTCGTTACAAAATACAGTATAAGGTGGCACATGGCAAATATAATATAAGTATAAGATGGCACATGGCAATTACAATAAGTATAAGAATTTTCAGCACATTTTGTCCGGCCCACTGGAGGCGGCACACCATATTATTCATGGTGTATCCTCATGGGGTTACCGGGAAAATGTATGTGTGGAGGCTCGTTACAGCTGGGATGTTTCATACCAAGGGGAATGGGGATAAAAAAAGAAGGACCCACGTCTTGCGACGCCTCTAAATCGTGCATTGAAAGGGGGGACCAAGGGGAAAATATAATTATGATACATGGACGTGACTGCTGCTGACTATATCGACGTGGGTGACGGATACTTCGCCCGAACATCGGGCCTGTAGTCGTGTCTCAGCCCATCATGTTGTTGTAGAACAGCACGTAGATATTCATGTACAGGTGTCGTTGAACCGATTCAGGGCCGTGGAGCGAAAAACTGGCCACGAGGTGATGTATTGCCAAAAAAATAATATTTCGGAGGCCGATCGGGAAGACGTCCGCTTCACGGGCCGTGCGAAAAGTAAAAAAATGAATAGACAGTGAGACGTGAATACGCCGTCAGGCCGCTTTTCTGGTCGGAGCTTTCTTGCCGTGGGTTGTCATGGTGGGGTGTATCAGTGTGACAGTGTCGTGTTGATGCGGGATTTGTTACATTATTAGTGTATCGAGACAGTATTGCCTGCAGCCGTGACAAACGCGCTGGAGGCGACGGGTGGCGGACAACCGCGGCACGTCGACGACGGACACTGCATGATGAAGGGGGAATGGGGAACAATTATTGCTTAACACTGTGGTCATTAGTGCATTAGCGCGTGATATCTACGTTTTATTACTAATGTTTATAATAATAAAAGTGCGTTGACTTGTCAACAACGTTAGCAATATGTCTGTTCGGGAATAATATTATAATAAATAAGGCTAAAAATTCCGTGACGTTACAATGTATACTTAAATAAACTTAAAGAATGAATATACCAAAACGAACATACTCGGGTGTTAAAATTCAAACGCAATTAAAATATATTACACAATATAATATAATCTTAGGTAACCATACATTCCTTAACGATTACATCATTTAAAAAAACAACACATCTCTACAATAAGCAATTAACAGCAGGAGACGGACTAAAAGATGACCATATATGGGTATAAAGAAATAATAAAGATAAAAGAACATTACGCCACACTAATACATTATTACGCAACCGGCATTCCATCGCATTAAAAAACAGCATATGATATTTACACCTATATATGCGCACTTTACAACTTCCGGTCAAACAACCAAATATCAGTGTAAAAACTATGCGCAACAAGTAAAATACGATGGCAACTAACATGCAAAACACCATTATCGTACCAATATTTCCAAAAAACCATCGACAATCTGCAAAAACACAACATGAATGCAGGCGCATGCGCAGCTTACATAACAAACTTATAGCTTCCTTATATAAACGCAGGCTCTGGACATTCATAATGTTATCAATTATAAGCGGCCATTTTTTTGGAGGAAGTTAATATCAACATTATTTTGTGATAATATTGTTTTGATTTTTATTAGTTGTTTATTCTGTGTTATAACGGTCGACTTTTTGAATTTGTAGTGTATTGACTCGAGATTTAAGTTTAAAACCAATTAATTTATCCAGCTTAACTATTTTCACTGAATAAATTGTATTGGCTATCATGTTGCTCGTATGTGTTGTTAAAAATTGCAGAAATGCCAAAAGTACAACAAAGGAAAAAAATTGCAACCTATTTAGAATACCCAAAGATTTGGATCGGTAAGTATAATGGATTTATAAGATATTCAACTGCATTTGAAAATGATATGTAATACAACAATATAGTTTAATTTTCAATTACCCACGGGCCATGAATAATATTTTTAAATTTAAACAAAATAACTAAAAACGTTATTCTTCGCTTAAATATCTAATTTTGTCATCATTTGAATATATATAATAAGCATATAGGGAATGTTGTATGAATCTTGTTTTACATTTTCTACCCTTAACTATTAAAATTGAACATTTTATATATTTTTAACTACAAAATCACAAAATAACATTATAAACAACAAATAAAGAAAATCTTTAAATGAGAATACGTTAGATTAAAGATAAATAACTAATGTCGAAAAAATGTCAACATCAAACACTCATAAAAAACTAATTTCACTCTCATTTTTTTATTGTTTAACATAAAAACTTATGGAGAATCATGTATTAAATTTTAAAACCTTATATATAGAGAAAGATTTTTATGAATTTTTATCTCAAATTTATTTGCATATTTTAGTAATTTTAACGAATTATGTCCAAAATCAAACTTCTTAAAACG